>NC_080163.1:118816143-118939020 GCF_950295315.1 Erinaceus europaeus | reverse complement strand
TTGCTATTGGATAGGACAGAAAGAAATTGAGAGGGGAGAGGAAGACAAAAGGGGAGAGAAAGACAGACACCTGCAGATGTGCTTCACCACTTGTGAAGCAACCCCCCTGCATGTGAAGAGCGGGAGGGGGCTCGAACCGGGATCTTTATGCCAGTCTTTGTGCACTGTGCCATGTGTGCTTAACCTACTGCGCTACTGCCTGGCCCCCACAGACTTTTTTATTATTATTATTAATTTCAAGTAGAGAAAGAGAGGGAGAAGGAGAGTGAGGGAGAGAGGGAGAGATATTGCAGCACCACCCCGCCATTTATGGAGCTTCTCTTGGTAGCATGCATGATGCTTTTGTGTGATGCTGGGGGCTTGAACCCATGTCCTCATGTATTATAAAGTGTGTGCTCTACTAGATGAGCTATTTCCTGCTCTCTGTCTCATTTTAAATAAGTGATTTGTCTTACTGATTTGTGGCAGTTCATGGTTTTGATTATCAGCTAGTTGTCAAATATTTATTGTGAATATTTTGTCCTAGTCTAGAGTTTTTATTTATTTATTTAAATATTTTAAATAGTTTTTATTGTCTTTATTTATTGGATAGAGACAGCTAGAAATCTAGAGCAAAGGGGGTGACAGAGAGGGAGAGAGACAGAGAGACACCTGCAACACTGCTTCACCACTTGCAAAGCTTTCCCCCTGCAGGCGGGGAGAGGGGGCTTGAACCTGGGTCCTTGTGTACTATAACCTGTGCACTCAACCAGGTGCACCACCACCTGGCCCCTCTGAGTTTAGAGTTTTTTATTTTTCATTTGTTAATAGTGTCTTCTAATGAGCAGGATTAAAAAAATATTTATTTATATGCAAAAATTTTATGTAAAACAGAAAAAGAGAGAAGGGCAGAGTGGGACATGTAGCACCAGGGATCAAACAGGGAACCTTAGGCATAAAAGTTCAATGTTCTTTCAGTGGAACCATTTTTCCATCCATGAGCTGAAAATATTAATCTTGATAAAACCAAATTTAAGTTTTCTTCCATTATTAGCACACATAGGTTTATGATAAGTGCTTTTCCTATCCCGACATCATGTGGATGTGTTTTATTGATTTTAATCTATCACAAATTAATTTTTGTATGTAGAAGAGGGGAGAGGGATTCATTCCATTTGGACTCCTAAGTGTCCCAGTGATGTTTGTTGAAATGTTTTTCCATTGAATTTCTATAAAGCCAGTTAACTGTATGTGTGTGTTTTATTTCTGGGTTCTCTAATCTGGCTTTTATTGAATGACTGATCTATCTCTAATGCAATACTTTGTTCAAAGCCAATACAATGTCTTCAATGTGTTCTTTTTATTGATTTGTTTTGTTTGTTTGTTTTTACCAGCTCTGACTATATGTGTTGCCAGGGATTGTATTAGGGACTCCTCGAATGCAAGGCCTATGTGCTACTGCTGTGCTGTCTTCCCCAGCTCTGTTATTCTTTTTAAAAATCATTTGGCTTTCATAGAGTCCTTAATTTTACATATAACTTTTAGAAATAGCTTATCAATTTCTACCGAGAAAAAAAAAAGCCTTCTGAGATTTTGATTGAAACTGTTTTTGAATCTATAGATAAGTTTAGGAGATTGCCATGACAGTGACATTGAATGTTCGGATCCATAAACATGGAATAGCTCTCTGTTTACTTAGGCTGTCTTTAATTTTTCTCTTTAATGTTTTTTTTTCCTTTTGTTGCCCTTGTTGTTTTATTGTTGTAGTTATTGTTGTTGTTATTGATGTCATCGTTGTTGGATAGGACAGAGAGAAATAGAGAAAGGAGGGAGGGGAAGACAGATAAGGGGAGAGAAAGATAGACACCTGCAGACCTGCTTCACCGCCTGTGAAGCAACTCTTCTGCATGTGGAGAGCCCGGGTGCTCAAACTTGGATCCTAATGCTGGTCCTTGCGCTTTGTGCCACCTGCTCTTAACCCGCTGTACTACCGCCCAACTCCCTCTCTTTAATGTTTTACAGTTTAAATGTAGAATTTTTCGCTGGCAACTTAAGGCAGAAGGGCCCTGTTCTCGGGTAACTAGAGGGCAGAGAAGCCTCAAACTTAAACATCAGCCCAAAGTAACTTAGGCATTCATCATTTAAAGGCAGGGTGGGCAGTTCTTGTCAAGGTGCAGATGCAGGCTGCACACATGTTGTCCACTCCTCAAACATCAGTTAGTCATCACCTGCATTTTTAAACTCTGAGAACATAGTGATAAAATATACATGGTCATGGTCATGTTCTGGAATGTGGCACAGAGGATAGAGCATCGAACTCTCAAGCATGGGGTGCTGAGTTCAGTCCCCAGCAGCACATGTACCAGAGTGATGTCTGGTTCTTTCTCTCTCTCCTCCTATCTTTCACATTAATAAATAAATAAAATCTTAATATATATTGTCCCATGAGGGGAAAAAACTCAATAAGAGTGAGAATTGGATGCTATCTTTTATACAAGGTACATTCCATGTTTCCATGGTATTCTCCTATTTAATTTTCATGTCTACCATAAGGCAAGTACTGTTCTTTAAAATATTTATTTGTTTGTTTATTTGAAAGAGAACACAAATCAGAGCATCACTCTGACATATACAATTCTGGAAATCAAACTCATGACCTTAAGCTTAAGAGGCCAACACTTTATCCACTGCTCCAGCTCCTGGGCCAAAAATCAAATACTACTGTGTCTATTTTACAGATGAGGTTTCAGGAGGTTGAATAACTTAGACTGGCTGATTGGCAATGGAGTCACAAAGTCTATTTCTACCTATAGGTCTGAGCTAGGTTAGAGCTACGTGGAAACTGAGCTCTGTGTAGCCCCATGGTTGGCTCTAGAATTACATTCCCTTTTCAATACCCTCCCTTCCTTGATTGGAGTGAGAACAGAATGGAGTGAGAATAGAAGTTTGATTCTCAGTCTATATTATCTGATTGTTGATTTCAAATGCCAAAGGGGCTCTGAGACCCTCAAGAAATATAAGCAAACACTCATAAAATCTATGTGCATATCTTTCCCCCAATCAGAATTTATTTCAACAGAATCAGGTGTTGATCAATGGAAAAGCTTTGTTGGCAGATTAAAGAAAAAATATAACTGGTGAATGTAATTCACAAAGGAAGTGTGTATGTGTGGATTAGGGATTCACTGCTGTGTTCTACCTTTAGTTTCTGAATTATTGGATCTCAAAGGAAGAGGGTCTCAAGACCACATGGGTGGAGTTTGATTATTTGGTTCAAGTCAGGTTTCCTGGAAAGGAGAGGATCATTCCCACATGTCAAGGAAAGTGTACTCACCTCAGAGTTCCACAGCACATCTGATGAGCTTTCTCTGTCATCAGTAGGGGCCTAGTGTCATGGTCATCCACTGGAAGGGGTCTATACCAGAACAAGTCTGAGTTCATTCAAGGTTGTGGGCAGAAGATTTCTTTGGCCATGTGGGAGGCCAGAATTCCTTAAGACAGAGCAGCCTTGGGGATGTCAGCAATGTAGCCTTTGGCATGGACCCACTGTTTCTCTTAGAAACTTGGATATGAAAGGGTTTAGATGAGGAAGAACAATAGTCATTGTGATAGTGATGAACGACTGAAGCCGTGAAGATTTCAGGGAGCTTGCAGCTATAAAAGAAAAAGCACGGCACAGCCTCCTGGAGCTCACTTCTTTCTTTTATTAAAAAATATTTATTTATTGGATAGGGATAACCAGAAATCAAGGGGAGAGGGAGACAGAGACGGAGGGAGGGAGGGAGGGAGAGAGAGAGAGAGAGAGAGATTGATTTGCAGCACTGCTTCACCACTTGTGAAGTTTTCACCTTGCAGGTTGGGACAGGGGACTTGAACCCCAGTCCTTGTGCATTGTAACATGTGAGTTCAACCAGGTGTGACACCACCCGGCCCTGAGCTCATTTCTTAGAGGGAGAGGGACAGGCCACAGCATCTCACATTGCCATCCTCTTCTGCCTGCTTTATTCAGGGACACATGCTCCAAGAGACATATAACTGGCCAAGTAGTGGCAGGACCAGATTGTAATCCCTCTCTGTGGGGTGAGCAAGATCAGGCTGAAGGCACATGTCTACCTCCCTGAATTACCTGGGAGCACTTAGTCCCCAGAGTCACAGTCATTTCTTTTCAAAATTGCTCTGCCCTTAACAGAGTCAATCAGGGGAGTTCTGCCTTTTTCCTTAAGCAAACCGAACACAGAGTCATACCTGCAGAGCAGAAATAAGTCTGGAGGAGTGCAGTCTTCACACTCGTCACCAAGAAGAGACCAGGGTCCTCCCTCAGACAGGAGTCTGCAAAGGAGTTCTGGGTCCAGGATGCCAAACACCAATATCTAGGTCTCCCACCTTCCACCAGCCCAGGAGCCCCTTCTCTTACCAGGAAACGGGAGGGCAGGAAAATAGCCAGGTCTTGGAACATCCCTGAAACAAAACTACCATTGTTTCCATGAGCTGCTTACAGAAAAACAACAGGTTTTTCCACTTTGGGGCCTTTCTAGGTAAAAATAAAAATTAAAAATTAAAGAACTGTGAGCCTTCTCCACACGCAGAGCTGTGGTCTTTGGATCCTTTGGTGAGGTAGGGCTCTCAAAATAACAAGGTTAAGAAGACCCGGCTCCTAGACTATCCTGAGGCTACAAGGTAGGGGTAGAGAGCTCTCTGTTCCCCTGACTGCCCCACTCTTTAGTGGCTCAGAACTGGTTGATGGTAGGTCAGAATTATTCCACTGTTATAACAAATATACCCTAACGGAACGTGTCTCCTATGGGGGATGAAGAGGGGTCTCTCTGCATCACATTTACTACTTCCACTGTAAAATGCTCTAAATTCAGAGACTTGTTAAAAACACATCTGGCCACATGAGGAAACGAGTGTTTGTGATGTGACACAGATCCGGCTGTGGCAGCCAGTTACACTAGGTTACC
This sequence comes from Erinaceus europaeus, assembly GCF_950295315.1. NCBI lineage: Eukaryota > Metazoa > Chordata > Mammalia > Eulipotyphla > Erinaceidae > Erinaceus > Erinaceus europaeus. Next base: position 118,934,080 of record NC_080163.1, on the reverse strand, counting down.
TGGACTGCTATGTCTCCTTTCTCCATCAGAGATCCCCAGTTCTCAGCCCCCATCCCCATAGGTCATTTCACTCAGTTCATGGGCAGTGGAGGTATTGACAGCAAGAAAGCTGACTTGAGAGTCCTGGTCTGGCCAGTCCTTAGAGGCCAGGCTCAAAGAAGGGCTATACAAACAGTATCTTCTCTTCCTATCTCCTGGTCATACACCCACACCATCTAGGGGGGATATTTGGCTGAACATGAAGATTAAGGCCTTCTCCCTGGGCTCAGTCAGATTCCAAACCTCAAACTGAGATGGGGGTACTCTGAGTTCAGTGAAGGTCTGTGCCAACTTATCTGCAGCTGGAAGGACAGGTGTTACGATCCAGGGGTGTCAGGTGGAAGGGGTGGGCAGGTCTCAACCCTGCAACTATCCTCCAGTCCTGGGAACCTGAGTCCACCTCCATCTGCACTGACTGAAGGTGGCATCATCTCCTTGGAAAAGGCCTGAAGAGCCCACAGGCTTCCCTCCACCCTGGAGTTCCAGGGCCCTGCTGCTTTTCTTCTTTCCTTTTCTGAGAAATTGTCCAGGACTGGGAAGGAGCTTCCACAAGGTACAGATAATTTCACAAGGATGGGCAGGATTGGGACTTTTTTCCCCCTCTAATAATGGTTCTTGCTGTCTTTGGTCTTTTTTCTGCTGTCAAACCCTAGGATATAGTAGATACTGCCCTGGAGCTGTGACTGAGGCAAGCAAAGGGACCTTGCAGATGAGGGAGTTAACTTTTAAGATGAATCATGGGGAGGGTGGGGAAGAGCCCTTATAAGGAGACAGTAGAGGACTGATAGTTGGACAAAGCAGGCTTCAGGGATGGGCCAGCTGGATGGTGGGCTAGGGGAGAGGAGGTGCTTTCTGGTCCTATAATTTGAGAAGAGCTGTTCTGGAGAGGGTTGAGATGTGATAATGAGAGAACCTAGAACTGAAGGGGTAGAGATAAGGAGTCTCAGAGGTCAGAGATCAAAAAGGACCCCTGCCCATTGGGACCCTTCTCCACTATGGCTGTGCTGCTACCTATTCTCTGAGCAACTGGCCCCTCACTTGAGGGGCAGAGTGTGGGATCCTGGGATAATTGAATGAGGGAAGGAGTATTTGCCTCCCTGCTCCTGAAAATGTCCTCTGTCACAACCCTAGGTGAGGTACCAGCTGCCAGGTCACAGCACTGGTCTGACTGCTTGATGCCTCATGTCACTGGGAATTAAAGACATTGGACCATTTTAGTCACCTTTGAGGTTTGTAGTCTGTCCTCCACTTTTTGCATCTTGCTATCTGGGAAGCTGTCCAGTATGACTTCCTGGGGTTCACATGCCTCTCCATGTTTAAGGGTGGGGGGTGGGCACAGCAGCAACCACAAAGCAGGAATTTCATCCAGATCTTTGGAATGATGCCTTCTGGGAGGTTCTCCCTGGCTATAAGGGCTGGGGGTGAGTGTAGGGTGGGGGTGGAGGGAGCTCTGCTTTCCTAGCCAGGGGAGGCCTCACACCCTATGCAGCCACAGAACAGAAGCCAACATCAGGCTTGGCCTGAACTGATGATGAAGGCACTTATCCCGGCAGCTTCCAGAGCCACCAGGCTGGTCCCTCGATGGCGGCCTTCCCCATGGCCACCAGGCTGGGACCCCAGGCTGTGCCAGGTTTCCAACCACATAGCACCTCACATTCTTCTGGATCATATTGGTTGTCTCTGCCCAAACCACACTGGCTTTATTTAGGGAGTCAGAGTCTGGAAGTGTGGAATCAAATGGAGGGAGTCCTTTTCCATCCTGGTGGCAGAAGAAATGGAAATCTGTGCTGGAAATAAAACAACCTGAAAAAACAAAAGAACTGGGTGTGCTCCAAAGGTTCTTGGGGAAGACTTTTCACCAAGTGGGAAGGGGCTGGATGCTCAGAAGAGTTAAGACTGAGGGGTATGCTTGTGAGCTAAGCAGACATTTCAGGGGGTAACAGGTAACATTTCAGGGGGTAAATCCAGTGGCTAGGGGCTTTCTTGGGGACAGGGACAAATTAACCCTCCCCATAATTGGAAGGCCCACACTGTTGCCAAGTTCCCCATAGGATGGAGGAAAGTGGGCCCCTTCCCAATCACTGGCCAGGGCCCAGCACACAACTTCTGTTCTGGAAAAGGCAGCATCAAGCCTGCAGAGCCCCTGCCAGACCCCCTCCAACCTGGAGGCAAAAACTCAGGTTTGGGGTCCTGTCAGGGGTCCTGTGTCCTCAATGACTCCATGGCCCTGACTTGCTGAGCTCCACGAGCTGGGGGGGTAGAGGCAGAGAAGTTTCCCTGACCTCTAAACACTATTAGGAGATTGAAAGTTTCATAACCAAAGCCCAAGTGCTTACGTGGAAACTCCATGGCTTATCTGGGAAAGTGATTCCTGGAGCAGTGAAATTTCTGGCAATCGGGGTATCCATCCATCTATAGCTATGGAACTGACACAGCTGCTAGAGGCCAGCTGGGACCAACAGCACAGAACAGAAATGATTCAAAGACTTCTCACATTGGGAAACCTCATTCCCGCCATGTGGGGGGAAGATTCCAGCATAGGGATGGGGGTGAGTCCACGTGGAGGTTTCTGCTTCTTTGGCCCAGAGTCTGGGTGATGAATTTACTCCCACATCTGGAGCCCAACACACCCCAAAGCCTTAGTCCAAGACCCTCTAATCACAGAACCCACACAGCTGAGATTCTCCCCCCATCATGGACTAAATTTTGCTGGTCCTCCACTGATGACTGTTGTCTGTCTTCTCAGAGGACCTTGCTCAGAGTGGCTTCACTGGGACAGAGCTGCCCGGGCAGCAGAAGCTCAGGTAACTGCAGGGAGGACAGAAGGTATGGGAGCTGAGTTTGGCAGCTGATAAGCATTGTCAAGCAAGTCAGGGGCTGATCGTTGGTTGAGTCTGAGACAGAAGTGCAGGGGTCACACCCAGGTTAGATTTGTGACCCATCAGGCCAGGTCCACCCAGCAGTGCCAGTGCAGGAAGAGGAATATGATCCAACACAAAGGCCACATGGGGGCAGAAAGGGTCCTGGCATAGGATGTTGTGAGATTTCATACAACTCCAGAGGCAGGGCTGAGGCAGTCTAGAGGCTCACACTTTTATTTGGAGATTGCACACCCATGACCAGAAGAGAAATGTGAAAGGACACAAGATGGAAAAGGCTACTAAGCTGCCTACCCCAGGATTCAGGGACCAGACAGTATCTCCTAGGGCCAGGTAGTGTATTGTAGGTCAGGGGTGGGGTGGGGGTGATCTACTCCTGAATGCTACATGGAAAAACAGAGAGGAACTTCTGCTCAGTCATTCTTTTTTTTTTGCCTCCAAGGTTATTGCCGGGGCTCAGTGCCTGCACTAGAAACCCACTGCTTCTGGAGGCCATTTTTCCCATTTTGTTGTCCTTGTTGTTATTACTGCTATTGTTGTTGGATAGGACAGAGAGAAATTGAGAGAGGAGGGGAAGACAGAAAGGGGGAGAGAAAGATAGACACCTGCAGATCTGCTTCACCACTTGTGAAGAGACACCCCCACACACAGGTAGGGAGCCAGGGGCTCAAACCAGGGCCATTACACTGATCCTTATGCTTCATACCATATGCTCTTAACCCGCTGTGTTACCACCACCCCCCATCTTTTTTTTTTAGTTATTATCTTTATTTATTGGTTAAAACAGCCAGAAATCAAGAGGGAGAGAGAGAGAGAGAGAGAGAGGAAGAGAGAGAGAGAGGGAGAGGGAGAGGGAGAGGGAGAGGGAGAGGGAGAGGAATCTGCAGCACTGCTTCACCACCTGCAAATGCAGGTGTGGACCAGGGGCTTGAACCCGGGTCTTTGTGTATTGTAATGTGCACTCAACAAGGTGTACCACCACCCGGCCCCTCTGCTCAGTCTTTCTGCCTACTTTGGAGGGGGCGTGTCCCTGGATGAACACTGCCCAGCCACCAGTGCAGTTGAGAGAGAAGGCTGCAAACCCAAAGACTCCATTCAAACCCCAGGTGCCAGGCAGAGCAGAGGAGGGAAGCAGGTGGCTGAAAAGTGCCTGGTGTGTTCCTCCTGCCTCCTCCTCCTGCCTCCTCCTCCTCTTCCTCCTCCTCCTCCTCTTCCTCTTCCTCCTCCTCCTCCTCTTCCTCTTCCTCCTCCTCCTCTTCCTCCTCCTCCTCCTCTTCCTCCTCCTCCTCCTCTTCCTCTTCCTCTTCCTCCTCCTTCTATGCAAGACCCACTTCCATACATGCACACTGAGCATGCAGCCCCTAGTCTGTTGGCTCTCCTGCCTGGGCCATGTCTGGTTTCCTGAAGAAAATGCTGGGACTCCAGCTGGAGTATGTGTATGCTCCTCACTGCGCATCATCTTGTTTATTGAAGTCTCTGCTACCCAGCCCCTCCAGTCCACACTCCTCCAGTCTCTTTGCCCTGGAGGGCACTAGGTTCTGGGGGAAAAGGCCTCCCCATACCTTACAGAACTTTCTGGATGAAGCTGAGGCTGCACCCTGATGCTCTAGTTGTCCTCTTGCCTGAGGACATAGTGTCTGTAACTGATACAAACATGTGTGCTCAGAGAAGGCTCACAAACCCCACAGGAAGTGCGTGTGGTGTCAGGAACAACCAGCTCCCCATAGGGCCCCTCCTAGAGAGTGAGCATGAAGAGAAAAGCTGGATTCAGTCTCATACTATACCCTATCTGGCAAGGCAGCAGATCCAGACAGGTATGGGCAGGTGATTCCACCTGCCCATAGCAGTCAGTGAAATAAAACATTCATCCTGATCCGATGTTACTGAATCCACATATCAGGGATCCAGAACATCCTTGCTCATATAAGAGTTTTTGAGGCTATTTTCTCCGTTTATTTCTTCTTTCCTGATATCTACTTTTCACTGTTCCTTTACAGGAAGGGGGTCTTTGTGTCACTGAGGGCAGTAGTGGGGCCTCTAGTTACCAGTTAACCCAGGAACTCTCTGACTCTGAGATCTTGTCATTTCTTATGCCATCACTCCCTCTCAAGTATGCAGCTATGGGGCTGGTGTGCACATGCTCCCACATCCAGGACCTGCAGCTGCTCTGGCATTGTGGTATTAGTTCCATGCTGTGTGTCTTGGGGTGAGTTGCTTGATCTCTCTGAGCTTCAGGGTCCTCTTCTATGAGGTGGGGCTCATAATAAACCCACTTTAAGGTGTTAGAATCCAGTGAGACATAGCTTGGGACATTCTCAGTCAGGCATGGTTTTCAGGATTGCCTAGCAATGTCTGCTGCTCTCATCTTTGTAAATAAGAATGGCTCTGTGAGAAAGCTGCTGTGACAGGTTTGACAAAGTGCATGGGAGCACAGGCAGGGGACTCACTGCTGTGCCCACACACCCACATCATAGTGCTCCAACTGACGATTAGAAAGGAAAGCCCTTGGTCCCTGCTTCCACATCTGCAGGCAGGAGAGACAGGACCCAGATGTTCCCTGGCCTGCTCGACCTGGAAACTATTCATCTATTCACTGGCCAGCTGGGGCCAGGAGCCTGTGGCAGGCCTGGCCTCTGAAGGCAGCTCTTGTTTATGTCTCACTGATAGTCCTGAGGATTGTAGATAAAACAGTGAAGGCAGCCAGGAGCACCTTGAGAAGTTTGTTATCCAAGTGCTTCATGAGAAGCCGATTGGTCGTGAGCCCAAACACTCCTTTTCATATGTCACAGGTCACCTGAGGTGGGAACACGTCTCTTTGGTGACCAAAGAGTTAGTTATCAAGTTAGTTCTTTGCTGGGTCCTGGTGAGAGCACAGAGATCAGAAATCATCCCCGAGAATACCCAGGGAGCCTGTGGTTCCTACAGCCGTTGGCCTTCCCACTGTGCTGTTGATAGCTGGGTGGGGAGAGCACCTCCAAGTCTCTCACATCCTTCCACATCTGTGACAATCATGAGGGAGGCTCAGGTCCTCATGGTCATGTCCCAGATGGACCAGGCGCGAAACTAGCAAGGGCCAAACCAATTTCTCCCAGAGGTGGGGGGAAGGAGACCAAACCAACATGAAACATACAACAGACACCGAATTCAGTAAAACCCTGATGGTAATTAAAAATTTAGAATAATGAAAGACCCAAAAATATGCACCCTTATCCTGCCCAAGAGAGTAAACCTCATACAAGTGCCAGCCCCATCACATCCTGGGGCACATCTCCATGATACCTCCTCTGTGGGCAATTTTCTGCCTATGTGCAGGTATGAGTGTTACAGAGGAGGCCAACTCCGTTCTGACTCTGACCAAACCTGGGCTTGGAAGAAACTTAGAGTTCAAAGCATCCTGGCATTTCTCTAAAAGGAGAGCAGCCATGACCTACACAGCCTATCAAGAAGGCAGCCTCCCCCACTCCTGGGAATTCAGACAGAGCCATGCAGTGTTTACATTAACTCTTGACATTTGCAGGTGCAAATGCTGGGTGGGGAGCATTTGGCTGTGTGAGAGGGGCTGGACTGGAGGGTCTCAAGGAATCTCAAGGGTGATGGAAAGTGCTCATCTATGGCAGAGTCTGAGCCCCATGGAGGATGCTACTGTTAAACCAGCACTCCAGTGATGGTGCATTTCCCCCTGTGTCAGCTTGATGCAGTAGACTTGAACAGATGTTGAATTCAAGTTCATGCAGCACATGCTGGAACGTTCCATAAGGAGGTTGCATAAGGATGTTTGCTGTTTCCTTAGAAATGCATCAGAAAGTGAGGTGGACAGATGGGCAGAGAAAAGAGAGGGGACATATTCAGTGAAGGCCCACAGAGCCATGCATGAGTAATTGTGGATCCAGGTGGTAAATCAAGGCATAGGTGCTAAATCTTTCTTCAACTTTTCTATATTTGGGGATTTTTCTAACAAAATGCTGGAGAAAAATTCTGGGTGTTCAGTTATGGGTTCATGCTATAATATTTTCTAGCCTGTTCTTTCTTTTGAGGTATCTTTTGGTCCACTGGATTCAGGGAGTTGGCACAGGTCATCACAGCAGGCACCTTTCCTACTCTTCTGCCAAGGATGCCATGGCCCCCAGATTAGTTGTGAAGAAGGGCAGGGCCCCCAGGTGTGCCCAGGTCTACTGGTTTCATCTGTGAATCCTTCATATTTGGGCAGGATAGTCAGATCTCACAGCCCCATAGCAGACAGCCCCGGCCATCCCCTGAATCCTGGCTCTGTGAACTGGAGCAGGAAATTTCCAGCTGTGATTAGTCCAATGGGAGGTAGGGCCCTTCCAAGGATGCCTATCAGAAGCTGGGCTAGAGCAGCAGCAGGGTGTGGGAGATACTTGTTCTGATGGGGTCAAGCATTGGGATCTACAGAGCATGTAAGGAGGGTGAACTCCGTGGTCTTGGCTGGTCCAGGCAGGCATCTGTTCCTCTCCTTGTGCAGTGGTGCTCGAGTGGGCAGAACAGCATAGTGTCCCATGTGGCAGCCTCTCATGGGTGACCTGTGCTGCTGAGGCATGCAGAGGCAGGGCTGACTCAGGTGAGGGGCACCAGGTCTCAGGAAAATGGGGGGGTGGGTGGGAGGGGGGGTGGAGGATCACACTGTCTAACCCTCTCCCACCCCTGTCTGGAGCCAAGTTCTGTGAACCTAGAGCCACTTGGCTGCTGTTTGGGGCTGGAGGACCTCTGGGAACAGCTCTACTTCCTGCCCTTTTTCTTTCTTTGTTATCCTTTTCCAAATTCAAAGGAACTGTCTGGAGCAAACCCAGACAATGGTCTCCTTCACAGACTCAGGGTCAGGAGGGCTGGTGGCTGGACTGGGGACAACCAGAGATTGGATGAGACAGAATTATGTCTAGACCCTCACCTCCTGCTTCCAAGAATGAATGTCACTTTTGGAGACAAGGGATTAAAAGCCCCCACATGGCATGGGCAGTGGGAAGTTCACTGATGCACCTGCCCAGGTTCCAGGGCAGGTTCAGCCAAACTCTGAGACATTCAGGGCAGATGCTCTCCTCTCACTGCCCCTGTGTGCCCCTGTGCATGGCATGGATCACTTGACACCTCTGGTCCTAGTGGGGAGAAGACAGTGTGTTTAGGATTAGGGGGGAAGGTGGTTAGACTGAGATCAGTGCAGCTCCTATATTTAGGGGGGCTCTTTCCCCAACATGGGGGGTCAGATGTCTGGGGTGCAGCAAGGCTGCTGAAGGAGGTACCCCAGCTTGCAGCAGAGCAGAGGTTTCTCAGCACCGACGCTGAGTCAGTCCCACACCATGCTTCCTGCCAACCTGCCAGGCCCTCTGCTGTTTCTATTTCTGAGCTGTCCTGCTCACACCCGGCTCATCATCCTGCCAGGGATGGAATGCTTTTCTCGGATGGCCTTGCCTCTGACCCTAGAAGTGTTCTTCTTCCCACCCCACCAGGGCTTCAGTCATTCCTCTAGAAGGCCCTGCCCTTTCCCTGAAGAGCTTGATTTGTTTGTTTGTTTAGATAGAGGCAGGGAGGGAGAAAGAGAGAGACAGAGACAGAGACAGAGAGAGGCACTACAGCAGTGAAACTTTCTTCAGAGCACTGGATGCCACCTGGGCTGCACGCACGATAAAAGCAGTACACTATCCAAGTGAGCTATTTTGCAGTCCACCCTGCAGAGCCCTTTGTAGGTTCAATTGGGGATTTAAAGTGTCTCCTAATGGGAAACCAAGGGCCCCTGGGAGTGGGAGGGGGTCTTGGTGGCCACATCTGCCCCAGTCAGAGGAGTCCACCCCAAGGCCCTAAAGTGCTACTGTGTGCTACTGTGTGCTGTGCATTCCATGCATATTCCACTCCTCACTCTAACCTCTACCCCCACACTGTCAGTGGTGAACTCCACACTAGGCTGCTGGACTGGGCTGCAAGGTGCCCCACCCTGTCCTCACTGGCCCAGACCCCTGCCAAGCTGTGTCTCAGCAGATACATGAGGGAGTATAGGCAAGGCAAAAAGATGCCCTCCTGCAGCCAGGCTCCAGTGAGGTCCTAATGCCCAGGTTCACCATAGGAGGAAATGAAAAAACTCCACTCAAGAACAGGGCTGCTGAAAGCCTCTGCCTGCATGTCTTTGTTGTTGTTGCCACCAGAGTTATCACTGGGGCTCAGTGCTTGCATGAGTCCACCATTCCTCAATAGAGCAAGAGAGAACGAAAGAGACAGAGAGGGAGTTGGGCGGTAGCGCAGCCGGTTAAGTGCACGTGGCGTGAAGCACAAGGACCAGCATAAGGATCCTGGTTCAAGCCGCCATCTCCCCACCTGCAGGGGAGTCGCTTCACAGGCAGTGAAGCAGGTCTGCAGGTGTCTATCTTTCTCTCCCCCTCTCTGTCTTCCCCTCCTCACTCCATTTCTTTCTGTCTTATCTCACAACGACGACAACAATAATAACTACAACAACAATAAAAACAAGGGCAGCAAAAGGGAAAATAAATAAATCAAATTTAAAAAAAAGACAGAGCTGAGCAATGCTCCGTTAAAAAAAATAAATTAAAAAAAAGAAAGAGACAGAGGGAGGGGGAACATCTGCATCACTCTTCCACAGCTCATGAAGCTTCCTCCCTTGCAGCTAGGAACTGGAGGCTTTAAGCTCAGGTGCTTACACATGTTAATGTATACAATCTATTGGATCCACCATCACCTGGCCCTTTGCCGGGTTTTTTTTTTTTTTAGTGGTTAAATAATGATTGACAAGATTATAGGTTAAGAGGGGAGCTGTATATTTTTTTATCCCTTTGGGAATATGGACCAAAGATCTTTTTGTGGTGCAGAAGGTGGAAGATCTGGCCTCTGTAATCGCTTCTCTGCTGAACATAGATGTTGGCAGGTCGATCCATACCCCAAGCCTGTTTCTGTCTTTCCCTGATGAGATAGGTCTCTGAGGAAGTGAGGTTCTAGGACACATTGATGAGGTTGTCTGCCCAGGGAAGTCGGCTTGACATCATGGTAACATCTGCAACTTGGTGGCTGAAAAGCATTAAGATATAAAGTAGAACAAATTGTTTAATAATCAGGAACCTAAAGGTAAGAATAGAGCAAATGGAACTAGGTTTCCTTGTATGGGAAAAAGCTAGGAAGTCTATTTTAGGTATATTCCAAGGGGCCCGTGGCTTTACTAATTTTTTCCTGAGCACAACAGCTAACGTGCAGGTGGGCTAAAAGTATTGCCTGGGAAGATGGTGTCAGAGTTGGGAATAGGACTACAAAAAATGAATAAGGGCAAGAGACCAGCACACTTTAATGATGGCCCTTTTGGTCACTACCAGGCTACCCCATCATCTGGGGCTCTAGTCAGGGAATCCTGGGATTCCCACATAGATATAATGGGCCGAGTCCTCGAAAAGATCCCTATCTCCACCACCACTGGTCATCTCTATCAGGAAAAACATCATAAACCCCTTTGTGGGACTCTACAGGACCTTGCCCTCAGTGCAGAACAACAATGGTAGAAATTGCCCCACTGTCTGAAGGGAGGTTGGGTCAACATACTCTGCCACTCGAGGGAGACTTGTCCTGTAAGAGTGCAGCCTAGAATATTTCTAGGATTGTGAGTTCAGACCGGCGGAGATGCAGAGGTTACACAGGCTCCTATGTTAAGTATGAATAGATATGGGCCGTAGGTCAGATCGATGGGGTTTACAGTTAAGGGTATCTATATACTTTCCCAATATTTGGGAGCTACTCTCTGCCCTGGTCCAGCTTTCTAGTCCTATTCTCAGTTTTGACACTAGGGTGCTTTTGATGATGAATGCAGAGGTTTCCAAATAAAAAAAGCGCAAAGCCCTCAAGAGCAAAGCTGCTCTGTGAGATCTTTCTACCTGCCCCAGCCCTATCCTGAGACACCCACATTCCTCATGCTTTTCCTGTTCTGTTTTATGTTACAATTTTATCATATACATTGTATTTGACTCTTAAAATTAGTCTTCTCATTGTCATCCAGTAAATTTCAGTCAATGACCCAACTTTAGTGCAGTGAAAATTCTGTTCCAAAGATACATTTGGGGTATTATTTGTAATCGGATCTTTGGCTTTCTCTGCTGCATAATATTCCCCTGTGTGAAGGCAATCACAAGCCCTGGACAACAACTGAGCAGGTAGACAGCTGAGGTTCCTCTGTACACACAGCCTACTTGGGTGGTGGTTTGTGCCATCTGGGCCTGTGGAGTCACACTCAGTGATGCACAAACAATGACAACATTGCCCAGTGACACACTTCTCAGAACCTGGTAGATACTCTTTAACATTTAAAATTGATTTGTCAGTATTAACTAGCCAACAGAAAGAAGAATCATAACTGACATTTAACTTTATTTTTAAATGAAATAATGTGACAGCATCTGAATGTATTAAACTTTTCTATTGATGTCATGTCCTATTCTGACACATTCATCTACATGTCAATGTTTTGTTTACCTCATCCCTTATGAAGGGGAGTTTCTGGGATTTCACCATCACCAGTGAGCCTCTATGACCACTCCAGCGCAAAGGTTTTCTGGTATGTGCTTGCACCCAGATGACACCCCACCACAAACCGGGAGCAGCTTAACCCTAGGCCCCGTGAAAGCACTACCACCTTCATACTTGTTCCTTTTGGTCATCAGTTGAGTGAAAGCTTCTTACCTCTCCTTTTTTACTTACTTCTTTTTTAAAAAAATTATTTATAAAAAGGAAACACTGACAAAACCATAGGATAAGAGGGATACAACTCCACACAATTCAAGCCACCAGAACTCCATATCCCATTTCCTCCCTTGATAGCTTCCCTATTCTTTAACCCTCTGGGAGTATGGACACAAGGTCATTGTGGGATGCAGAAGATTGAAGGTCTGGCTTCTGTAATTGCTTCCCTGCTGAACATGGGCATTGACAGGTTAATCCATACTCCAAGCCTGTCTCTTTCCCTAGTGGGACATAGTTCTGGGGAATCAGAGTTCCAGGACATATTGGTGGGGTTGTCTGTCCAGGGAAGTCTGATTGGCATCATGTTAGCATCTGGAACCTTGTGGTTGACAAGAAAGTTAACATACAAAGCCAAACAAATTGTTGACTAATCATGAACCTAAAGGCTGGAAAAGTGCAGATGAAGAGTTGGGGGGGTCTCCATTTTTTTTTAAATAGCTAGTAGGCATATTTTAGTTATATTCCAAAGGGCCTGTGGCTATACTAGTTTTTTTTTCCCTGAGCCTGAAATCTGATATGCAGGTGGATCCAAGTTATTGTCTGGGGAGATGATGTCATGGCTGGAAAAAGGACCAGAAAGCTGGATCAGGGAAGAGAGTAGCTCCAAAATATGGGAAAGGGGTATAAATATTGTTGCCTGTATTTACTTACCTCTTGTGTCACTACTACAAACACATCATTTCAAGCATATTTCTGAGAAGCCCCCGTGAGAAGCATTAACTCGTTCTTCCTCCCTCCTGTACTGTTTCCTGTGGCGACCACTGTCCTCCACTAATTCCTGGAACCTTCCTACCCATGTCACTGTGGATATATGTGAAGTGATGTTCTGCCTTTGAGGCTGGGGTTCTCTTTCCTCCAGTTGCAAAGGCAGTTCCCCAGTCAGGGGCACATTTAAAAAAAAAAATTATTTCTTCAGTGCACATTGGTCATTATAGCTGGGCTCTTTGTTGGTTGATATAGAAGACTGACTGACTTTTTTGGGGTACTTATCACTGATTCACTCCAAACTCTTTCTAGTCACCAACCCCAATACTGCCCCCACCTCTCCAGCATTGCTCAGCTTTGGCTTATGGTGGTATAGGGGATTGAACCTGAGACCTTGGATTATCAGGCATGTGAATCTCTTTGTATGACCATTATGCTATCTTCCCAACCTTCTCCCAGTACTTGCAAAGACCTCAGATAACTTCTGCATTTCTTCTCCATGAAGATATTGTCTCTGGAGTCCCCTGCTGCTCCTGTCCAGTGGGTGCTCTGTGTCTGGTGCCCACAGACACTGGGCATCCATCTCTGTCTTTCTAGGCTGTCTTAATCTCACTCTGGATGGAATTCCCTTTCCTCTTATATTCTCCTGCCCTTTCTTGAGTGAGTCTCCCATGGCTTCCTATGGGAGGATAGTGGAGAGGTGCATTTGTGAGAACTTGTGTGACTCTGGGTATGTTTGTTGTCCTCTGTCAATCAGGCTCCCTGGTGGCAGGAAACCTGTTTTTGTGCTCATCTGCTTTTTGTCATTGTTGCATCAGAGAATGAACCTTGGGATTTATGTGTATGTGGTACCACTGCTGAGCAGTCTCTCCAACCTAATGTCTTTATTCTTTATTTTACTTTTTTTAATTTATAAAATGGAAACATTGAAAAGACCATAGGGTAAGAGGGGGTACAATTCCACACACTGCCCACACCCAGAGCTCCATATCCAATCCCCTACCTTGATAGCTTCCCTATTCTTTGTCCCTCTGGGAGTATGGACCCAGGATCATTGTGGGGTGCAGAAGGTGGAAGGTCTGGTTTCTGTAACTGCTTCTCCACTGAACATGGGCATTGACAGGTCAGTCCATACTCCCACCCTGTCTCTCTCTTTCCCTAGTGAGGCAGGGATCTGGGGAGGTGGGGCTCCAAGACACATGGTGGGGTCCTCTGCCCAGGGAAGTCAGGTTGGCGTCATGGTATCATCTGGAACCTGGTGGCTGAAAAAGAGTTAAGATATAATGCAAAACAAATTGTTGATTAATCATGAACCTAAAGGCATGAATACTGCAGATGAAGATTGGAGTCTCTGTTTTGGAAAAAGTTAGTAGGTCTGTTTTAGTTGTATTCCAGAGGGCCCATGACTTTACTAGTTTCTGCCTGAGCCTGACATCTAATATGCAGGTGGACTCAGGTTATTGTCTAGGGAGATAGTGTCATAGTTGGGAAAGGACTAGAAAGCTGGATCAGGGAAGAGAGTAGCTCCCAAATATGGGGGAAGTATATAAATATTGTTAACTGTAAACCCCGAGAGAGGGAATATGGAGGAAGAGAGTAAAGAAACCATATTACATGGTCTGGAAGGTGGCGCAGTGGATAAAGCATTGGACTCTCAAGCATGAGGTCTGGAGTTCGAACCCTGGCTTGTACCAGAGTGATGTCTGGTTCTTTCTCTCTCTCCTCCTATCTTTCTCCCTGATAAATAAAAATTTAAAAAAATTTAAAAGAAAAGAAAGAAACCATATTTACTGCTCTACCATCTTGAAGCTTTCCCAGTATTGTCCATGGTGCTCCCATGTGGCACTGGGACTTAAACTTTTTTTTAATAAATATTTTTTTAAATATTTACTTATTCCCTTTTGTTGCCCTTGTTTTTTTTTAATTGTTGTAGTTATTATTGTTGTTATTGATGTTGTCATTGTTAGGACAGAGAGAAATGGAGAGAGGAGAGGAAGACAGAGAGGGGGAGAGAAAGACAGACACCTGCAGACCTGCTTCACCGCTTGTGAAGCGACTCCCCTGCAGGTGGGGAGCCAGGGGCTTGAACCGGGATCTTGGTCCTTGCACTTTGCGCCTAACCCACTGCACTTAACCCACTGTGCTACCACCTGACTCCCCAACTTTTTTTTCCCTATTTTTTATTTATAAAAAGGAAACACTGGGGAGTCGGCTGTAGCGCAGCGGGTTAAGCGCAGGTGGCGCAAAGCGCAGGGACCGTCATAAGGATCCCAGTTCGAGCCCCGGCTCCCCACCTGCAGGGGAGTCGCTTCACAGGCGGTGAAGCAGGTCTGCAGGTGTCTGTCTTTATCTCCTGCTATAGGAGGAGAGAAAATAGGACCATAGGACTATCACCCAACAAGGTCTTATCCCTCAGGTCTTCAGGTTTTCAAGCCCTTGTTCTTCCTTTGTGTCTTGACATTTTCACTCACAAACTTCAAGATCCTGAGAATAGATGTTAGAACCAGCAGGAGATCTCATTAGAGGGTGTGTGTGTGTGTGTGTCAGAGAGAGTGGGGAGAGAGGCCAGTGTGGCCTGGGAGGTGGTATAGTGGATAAAATACTAGATTTTCAAACAGGATGTCTTGAGTTCAGTCCCCAGCATTGCATGTGCCAGGGTGATACTCTAGTTTTCTGTCTCTCTCTCTGTCCCCCTCTCTGTCCTCCTTTCTTTCTCTCTCATAAATAAATAATAAATTTGAAAAGGGAAGGAGGAAGAGAGACAGAGAGAGCAGCACTGATGCTTCCTTCCATGCAGTGAGGGCCAGGCACAAAACTGGGTCATGCACATGGCAAAGCTGCAAACTATCCAAGTGAACTATTTCACTAGCATCTCCTGCTCGGGTTTTGGAGCAAAGATGTCACCTTCGAAAACACATGTCCAGTGTATGTTTTATATGCAGCGGAGGAAACCCTTACCAAGAGATGATTCACAGACCAGGGAAACTCAGCCTGGCACGTCAAGTGACAGGCATTCTGGAGTATGTGGAGTGGTATCCTGTCAGGATGAGAACATTTATGTCTGGGTACCACATGGGAAATGACTTGCCCCTAGTCTCAGTGACAATCTCCCCCAAGTAGCAGGAACTTTGGGTGGCTGTCTATGGGGCAGCCCCTTCACAGAGAAGAGGGCTCACTGCAAATGAGTGCTGGGTATGGCATCCTTCTCTGCAGCAGGAGTTAATAAATGCCTGAGCCTCTGCCGAGGCACCTGTCGACTGTGGATTTCCTCTGCAGCTGATGGATTTTCCAATGAAAGGCAAAATTTCCTGTGCCCTTGATCTCCAAGTTGTCTCTTGGATAGGTCCTACTTCCTCTTAAACAGTGCCCAGAAAGGGCAGATAAAGGCATGCTTTTTGTAGAAAAGGAGTGAGCATGGGAAGTTCTTTGAACAGACTGCTTCCAGTACATACGTGGTGCCCCTTCTGTAAGCAGACGTGTCCTCCCATGATGCCTCAGGGTCATGTAGTTTTTCACACAGCAAGCTAGTGGGATTTAGTGCAAAGTGCCCCCAACTGACATCACAGAAAGGAACTATTCATTCCATTCCTGCAAGGTTCCTACAAGTTCCAGGGCTCTGTTCTCTTATACATTATTTTATGTAAATGAAGGTTGAGAGTCTAAACAATACTAACTCTAGGCACTCTGCATGAAGTAGGATGGTGGCTGTCAGCTCCCATGTAACCACCTCACTGGCACCCCAAAAAATGAACTACAGTAGAGCTGTGCACTTGGTGGGTCTTCACTACATGACTGCTGAATGAGTGAATGGGTGAGTGAATGAATAGATACTATAACACCTAATAAATGTCCAGTTGTCCTGAGATTCCCAAACAGACTTGATGGGCCTAGACCTCAAATAAATCCCTCTCTCCATTGTTACCGGTCATTTCTATCAGGAACAACAAAATAGACCCTGTGATGGGCCCCCATAGGACCTTGCCCTCAACTTGGATCAGCAATGGTAGAAAATGTTCCATCCTCCGAAGGGAGGATGGACAATATACTCTATGCTACACCTGAGGAAGATGGGTCGATATTGGGGCAGCATGGAATGTTCCTACTCATGACCACAGAATGTGAGCTCAGATCTAGAGGGATGCAGAGGTCACATAGGCTCCTAAGCTAAGTATGGATCTCAGATCACATCAAATCGATGGAGTTTACAGTCGACAATATTTATACCTCTTTCCCATATTAGGGAGCTACTCTCTTCCCTGATCCAGCTTTCTGGTCCTTTTCCCAGCCATGACATCATCTCCCCAGACAATAACTTGGATCCACTGGCATATCAGATTTCAAGCTCAGGGGCAAAAAGAAAAAGGAAAAGAAAAAAAAAAACTAGTATAGTCACAGGCCCTTTGGAATTTTTTATTTATTTATTTTTTTTTTATTTAAGAAAGGATAAATTAACAAAACCATAGGGTAGGAGGGGTACAACTCCACACAATTCCCACCACCCAATCTCCATAACCCACCCCCTCCCCTGATAGCTTTCCTATTCTCTATCCCTCTGGGAGCATGGACCCAGGGTCGTTGTGGGTTGCAGAAGGTGGAAGGTCTGGCTTCTGTAATTGCTTCCCCGCTGAACATGGACGTTGACTGGTCTATCCATACTCCCAGTCTGCCTCTCTCTTTCCCTAGTAGGGTGGGCCTCTGGGGAAGCGGAGCTCCAGGACACATTGGTGGGGTCTTCAGTCCAGGGAAGCCTGGCCGGCATCCTGATGGCATCTGGAACCTGGTGATTGAAAAGAGAGTTAACATACAAAGCCAAACAAATTGTTGAGCAATCATGGACCCAAAGTTTGGAATAGTGGAGAGGAAGTGTTAGGGAGGTACTCACTGCAAACTCTAGTGTACTTCTGCTTTCAGGTATATATTTTGCACTAGTTTATGGATACGTGTGAACATAAGCTCTCTCTCACAGAAACTGGTCTATATCTAGGTTCTGGGACTTTGTTAGAAAGTGAACCACTGGGATGGAATTAGAGAATACTATGAAAGGAAAGGTCTCACCCGAGTAATGAAGCTGAAGGGTTGTCATTTCACATGTGAAGTCTCTGGACACAGTCTGAGCTGAAGCATGTTGAGGTGGCAATAGTTGCATTGATTAGGTTGCGATCGGCAGATGCAATATTATTTGATATGGATTGGGAGAGGCATGCGGGAAAGTGGGCCCTATCCTAAGGTTCCAGGACTGGGGGAAATATAGGCTCTCTAGTGGAGATGTGAGGCTCCTGCTGTCTTAGGGTTCAAAAAGACAATGGATAGTTAATGTTATCACATTATTTGGTAATTAGGTTAACTTTGAAAAGTCCTTTTGTTAGGGTTTGCTGTATAGTACCCAGTATCTTGTATATAGTTGTGCCATTGGTTGCTTGGCCCTTTGGAATTTAACTAAAATATGCCTAATAGCTATCTAAAAAATGGAAGACACCCCCCCCTCAACTCTTCATCTGCACTATTCCAGCCCTTAGGTCCATGACTGGTCAACAATTTGTTTGGCTTTGTATGTTAACTCTCTTGTCAACCACAAGGTTCCAGATGCTAACATGATGCCGACCAGACTTCCCTGGACAGACAACCCCACCAATGTGTCCTCGAGCTCTGATTCCCTAGAGCCTTTCCCCACTAGGGAAAGAGAGAGACGGGCTGGGAGTATGGATAGACCTGACAATGCCCATGTTCAGCGGGGAAGCAATTACAGAAGCCAGACCTTCCACCTTCTGCATCCCACAATGATCTTGGGTCCATACTCCCAGAGGGATAAAGAATAGGAAAGCTATCAGGGGAAAGGATAGGATACAGAGTTCCAGTGGTGGGAATTGTGTGGAGTTGTATCCCTCTTATCCTGTGGTTTTGCCAATATTTCCTTTTTATAAATGAAAAATAAAAAAAAGAATGAGCACCAAGTGCTGTGATAACTCAAGAACCATCTACACGGTGGCATTCTCCTGTACTCTCCTGTAGTGGAGCCTGTACTCTCAACCTGAGTTGAGACACTGAGACAGCTGCAGTGATCCCCTGTGCGCCAAGCTGTTTGTGATAGGGAAAGCGAGTCTTGCAGTGATGTCTGAGTCTTCTCTAGAGCTTTGTCTGCAGAGAATATTGTCTGTGTAGGGCAGGAAATAGCACTGGGCATCCCGTGTTAGTCATGGATGTTGCTGGTTTCCCAGAGTCCCCCTGGAGTGTCATCTTTCCAAGGGGCTTCTGGACAGTGGGGTTACTCTCCAGGGTTATGGCTTTGAGCAGAGTAAGTTCAGAGGAGGTTTGTTCCAGGAACTCTTCTTGGGCCTTTGAGAACAGACTGGGGCCCTTTGAGGCCCCTTCAGAAATTCCAATCCCAAGGGAGGCATAGAGGCCCAGATGGATAGTGGGCCTTTGGGAGGTTGCAAACAACCTCTTTCAAGATAGGAAAAGGTAGGAACAGTTTCTCAAATGCTCTCCCATGCATCCACCAAAACCCAGTTCACACATCCCCTTCCCTGTGCAGTCCCCCTCTTCCTTCTCCCTGAGGTAGAGTGCCCAGAGCAGGTTCTTCCATGTTCTGAGATGCAGCATGAGAAGTCTCCTTTATCTCACCCACACCCTCAATGCCTTCCCATCAGCAGACTCACCAGCATAAAGGGTGCCTTTGTTAGTTGCTGGAAGATGGTTGTGTCCCTTTAAAGCTCCTATGACCCAAGGGGTGGTGCAGTGGATAAGTCACTGGACTACCAAGAACAAGGTCCCAAGTTCAAGCTCAGGCATTGCATGTTCCAGAGAGATCATCTGGTGTTCTTCTTCTCCATCCCTTCCCCTCCTCTTCACTTCCATCCACTCCCCTTCCCTCCCCTCCCCTCTCCTCTCCCTTGCATTAACAGACTTTGGAAACTATTTTATTCATTTATTTTGCAAAGAGACAGATATTGAGAGACAAGAAGAAATAGAGAGGAAGATGAAAATGGAGATGGGGAGGGAGAGGGAGAGGGAGACTTGCAACACTGCTTTACCACTCATGAAGTTTCCCCACTATAGATGGGGACCAGGAGCTTGAGCCTGAGCGCTCTTGCACTGTATTGTGTACACTCTACCAGAGGCACCATCTCCCAGCCCTTTAAACCCTTATAAAAATAAATAAATAAATAAATAAATAAATAGAGCATGGCTCCTTGGGGGTGCTTCTTGCACCACCCCAATCTGCTTCAGAGATCACCCATGTGCTGATGTCTGGAGTGCAGCTGGGCACTTGGGCTTCAGGGAATAGCTCCTTGGTCAGTGATTGACTCCATCCACTCCAGGCCCACATGGTTTCTCCTCCTGCTCTTGTTCCTATGCGGTCCTGCGTTTCCCCCCACTCATTTTCCAACTGTGACCGCCTCTTCAACCTCAGTGTGTGCATGTGAACATTTTCCCAAGTTGTTCTTACTGGCCATCACTCCAGTTCCCGGGACTCTCCAGATTGTCCAGAAATCTCCCCTTATCTCGCCAAGCCTAGCTGGATCCATTTAAGAATTCACGTGTCTCCTGTTTTCAGAGCTGTTGAGCCTG
This sequence comes from Erinaceus europaeus, assembly GCF_950295315.1. Lineage (NCBI taxonomy): Eukaryota > Metazoa > Chordata > Mammalia > Eulipotyphla > Erinaceidae > Erinaceus > Erinaceus europaeus. The sequence goes on along the minus strand of NC_080163.1, from coordinate 118,914,149 downwards.
TCTCCCAGCTTAGCTCTCTTGCTGGAGTCAAGGGAAACCCAGATCTCTCAAGCCATAGTTTGGGGTGGGGTTCTCCTGTGCCTGTGTGTGTCCAGGAGTGATTTTCAGGCATGGCACGCCTCTGATCAGATTCAAAGGCATGTTACAAGAGTCTTTATCATAGGGGCCAGGACTTGGGTCTTGGGACTGGCTGGCCAGGTGATGGCTGCCTCTTTCTCAGTGAGGTTCCATACCTTCCTGGAGCTACTGGGCATGCCGTGACCATAGAGAGGTTGCTGGATTTCCGACAGACGTTTGTGGGGTGAAAACAACTCCCTCTGAGGCCAGCTCTGGAAACACCACTGCCACCTCCTTACCTGCCATTTCTAGTCCACCTTCCCTCTCACTGTTTTTGGGAGCAGAAATTGGCATCCAGGGATAGGATGGCTTTCCCAAAACCCTTTAGGACTCAGGAGAAGCTGGTGGGTATAGAGAATTGGGGTCCTAGGGAGTCGGGCGGTAGCACAGTGGTTTAAGTGCACGTGGCACGAAGCACAAGGACCAGCGTAAAGATCCCAGTTTGAGCCCCTGGCTCCCCACCTGCAGGGGAGCTGCTTCACAGGCAGTGAAGCAGGTCTGCAGGTGTCTATCTTCCTCTCCCCCCTCTGTCTTCCCCTCCTCTCTCCATTTCTCTCTGTCCTATCCAATAGCAACAACAATAAAACAACAAGGGCAACAAAAGGGGATATATATATAAAAGAGAATTGGGTTCCCATTGTCTGGGAGATGGCTCAGTGGATAAAGCACTGAACTCTCAAGCATGAGGTCCTGAGTTCAAGCCCCAGCAGCACATGTACCAGGGTGATATCTGGTTCTTTCTCTCTCCTCCTATCTTTCTCATTAATAAACAATATCTTTAAAGAGAGAGAGAGAGAATTGGGGTCCCTGAGCCCCCTCTGCTATGTTTTTATAAATGGGAGCCTCCCAAGCCCCTGAGTCTGCTACCCCATCTGGACAATGGAAAGAGCAATGGCAGCGTTTCTGCCAGGAGGAGGGCCAGAGGTCACTTGGAGTCTTCAGGGAGTAAGGACAGAAGAAGCGTACCAAAGCCACCGTCATCATTGTCTAGTAGGCCTGCGTGAGTAGTCAGTGCTCACAGAGGATCCTTAGCTACTTGTTGTCATAGGGAGTCTGTCCATCTTTGGGGAATGCTGGAATATGTGGGGTCAGAACCAGCCAGGCCAGCCTGAAATTTCAGAAGCTTTCAATGAGAAGCTACATTATTTGTTGCCAGACTATGTGGAGAATCTTGCCCTTGAGGGTTCCTGCACATGTGTGTGGAATGGGGGGTGTGCTGGATTTGGGGTCTGAGGCTCCATAGAGGTCCAGGAACAGAGCGCCTAGGACATCTTGACAGAGTGAACATGTGTACCCCCAACCCTGCTGGGTGAGAGCTGCCAGGCAGCCTGGGGCAAGTGACATAGGAAATTAGGGTACTATCTCTCACCCCATCTGAGCAGGTGAATATAAGGTATAGGGGCCAGTGAGGTAACACAAAATGCAGTGCCCCCATGGAGAGGCCCCCTGCTAGCACACTGCCAGAGTCAAACGCTGAGTGTGCAGAAGCATGTTTACCAAGTGAATCAGCAGTCGACTTCATAGACTCCAGAGGAAATTAGGGGTTTAAATGTCCTCAAGATGTTTCCGTCGTGATGACATTATACTCATGATGGAAAACATCTATTTCACCAGACTAATAATTGTTAATAGTAGTGCCATTCACTCTCATCACTAGAAAAAAAACTGATACCATGAGAGTCTTTCACAGGGGTAGCTGACATGATCCCTGTGACCATGTGTTCATATCCGTGTCTGCTGGGCAGGCATCCCTGTCTCCTTCTGGCTGGTGGCCTCAGGAGGAAAGTCCCACCCTGGTATGTTTGGAAACACAACAAACCCACAGTAAAATGGTTAACCAACTAGCCAACAGTTAACTAGCCAGTTGGGCTTGAGGAGGGGAGGGGTGATGTCAAGTGGCCTTGAGGTCTCTTGGGAACTTGGGTTTTAGGTTTTATATCCAACATGAAACAGCAAGGGTATGAACCCCAAGGCTTTGTGAGTGGGAGGAGACATTTGTGGGGACATGAGTGTGTGTGTGTGTGTGTGTGTGTGTGTGTGTGTGTGTGTGTGTGTGTGAGAGAGAGAGAGAGAGAGGGAGGGAGAGAGAGAGAGAGAGAGAGAAAGCCAGTGAATGAATATGAATGATGAGTGTATGAATGAGTTAGTAAGTAGTGGGTGAGTGAGTGATTAACAGTGGCCACCCTCCTGACAAGTGGACAAAGGGTACGAGAACCACCACCACCAAGGAGGACCTCTGGATGGAGACCCAGTCCTTACACACCAGGCCAGGCAGGGGACCTGTGTGGCTATATGCATAGTTGTTGCCCTAGCCGTGAGGACACAGAAGTGGTGTCTGAGGTCCCAGGTCCTGGGGAGACCCCAGCTATGCTGACCGTGGGGATATGCCTGTGTCTGCTCCCAGCTAAGACCTTTCAGTGGATGAGTCATGAATCACAGTGGGCCTTGACCTTGAGTCCGCATGTGCTGCTATTCCCCTACTCAGCCATTACCCTAGCCTCAGGAGGGTCCTGATACTGCTTAACTTTAGGAAAGAGAGGAAGTTTCAACTATTCAGTTGCACTAGCTTATCCCAAGTGCTCAGTAGCCGCACGTGTCTGGGGCAAGCAAAGTGGCCACGGCAGATCTAGGACATTGCATTAAGGATCAGGGAGAGATGACCTTCCCACAGTTCCCCTTCTTAATCCTCACAGGGATATCATTGACATGATCCAGCCAGGCCCTGAATACCCCAGGTTATATCCAAGAAACAGGACTGTGAGCTTCGGACCATGATGTGCCTGCCTAGCCTCACTGGTCACTAACATGAAGAGGTGAATGCAAGGGCCACAGAGGGAGACGTGGCTTTCTCATGAAGTCTTCTACTCTTGATTTGTGAGCAAGTGGCTCTCTTTGCTATCACTCAGGTAGCCCATGGGACCAGAAGGTGCTGCCTTCTGCCTGCCACCAGGGGGCACTACTAGCAGTGGTTTCTGCCTGGCAACCAGCAAGAAGAACCCGGGGAGAGCTGGACCTTGCACAATGGTGGTTCCAAGACCAGAGAGCACACTGGTCCCCAAGGCCCCCCGCAGATTAGCAGACCTAAGACATCCATGCTCTTTGCAACCCCAGCCATGCCTTCCCGCTCCATATGGCAGTACCATCATATCTGTGCCTCGGTTTCTCTGACTGTAAATTGACCATGATAACTGAACAGGCGTTGTGCACAGATCTGCACAGCAGTGTTGTTGTGCCTGCCATCACAGCTCACTTGCTCTTTATCACCCAGCACAGGCCTCCCAGCCTGGAAGAGGGAAGTGTCCTCCCTGTGTATAACAAAGCATCTGGGCTGAGCCAGGGAACTGGCATCAGGCATAGCGAAGGTGAAATTCCCCCCTCTGCCCTGGTTCCCTTTCCACCTACCAGATTCTGAAGATCCAGCTCCAGTGCCTCCTCCTCCAGGAAGCATCCTTCAGTTGACCCCACTTCCCCAGCAGTCAGTACTCTGACTTACACCTGTTCTGTCCTTTTCTCTGGGCACTAGGACAGAACAAGCCGGGAAGGATGTCAAGCCAGCTGGTCATACTGCTGGGATTTTGTCCCCTGCCCCAGCCCTGGGGGATAGACTCATTGCCTCTGCCACTCTCTCCTGACAGTGGTCTTCCTCTGAGGACACACAATCTCCAGGCTTAGAGCTGGGCTTCATCTGGGAGGACAAAGCAAACACTTGTGTGGGGGAGCTGTTTTAGATTTGCTTTGTAAAATATACCTAACATAGAGTTTACCATCTTCACCATTTTGACTGTAAATTTTTGCGGTGTTAATTGACATTATTGCCCAGCTATCACCATTGTTTGCTCCAGAACTTTAAAAATATCAATTATTGGGGGGGGGGAATAATTATGAGACAATTGTCATACAAGTACAGTTTCTTTCTTTTGTAATTTATGTTTTTTAAACTTTATTATCTTTTGTAAAATTCCTTTATTGGGGATTAATGGTTTATAGTCAACAGTAAAATAAAATAGTTTGTACATGCACAATATTTCCTAGTTTTCCACATAACAATACAGCCTCCACTAGGTCCTCCTCTGCCATCATGTTTCAGGACCTGAACCCTCCCCCCACCTCAGTCTTTTACTTTGGTGCAGTACACCCCAGAATTTTTTTATTATTATTATCTTCACTTAGTTATTAGATGGAGACAGCCAGAAATTGAGAGAGAAGGGGCAGTAGAGAGGGAGAGAAACAGAGACACATGCAGTCCCTGCTTCACCACTCACAAAGCTTTCCCCTTGCAGGTGAGGACCAGGGGCTTGAACTCTGGTCACTTCATACGTAACATGTGCACTCAACCAGGTGCTCTACCACTCAGCCCTACAAGTACAGTTTCTTATCTCCCCATGCCACGTGTTTATGTGTCACTTCCACCACCAATGGGAGTCATCTTTTCTCAAACCTCCAGCTTTTTCCCCCCTTAGAGTCCTTAGTTATACTGCAATAGACCACCACTACTCCCAAGTTTCACCCTGTGCTTTTCTTTTCTTCCTTTGTTTCTTAAGTTCCACCTATAAATAAGACCATCTGGTATTCATCCTTCTTCTGGCTTATCTCACTTGATAATGATTCTTTCAAGTTCCACCCAGGATACAGCAGTAGATATCATTAATTGGGGTAGATATCATCAATTTCTCTCTGTCCTATCCAACAACAATAGCAATGACAACAATAAGAATAATGACAACAACATGGGTAACAACAAGGGCAACAAAATGGAAAAAATGGCCTCTAAGAATAGTGGATTTGTAGTGCAGGCAACAAGCTCCAAAAATAACCCTGGAGGCAAAAAAAAAAATACCATCATTTATAGCTGAGTAATATATCTACCCAGATTTTTTCTTTTTTATTTGTTACTAATAGTTTGTTACAAGATCGTGAGATTATAATTTATAGCTCCACACCACACCCACCACCAAAGTTCTATATCCCCACTTTTCCACCTTCCAAAGATAGCCATCATAGTTCTCATAAGTCTTCAGTTGTCTTGGTTCTGTTTTGTTTAGATTTCTTTTTTTTTTTTTTTTTGCCTCCAGGGTTATTGCTGGGGCTCAGTGCCTGCACTATGAATCCACTGCTCCTGGAGGCTATTTTTTCCCTTTTTGTTGCCCTTGTTATCGTTGTTATTATTATTGTTGTAATTGCTGTCATTGTTACTGAATAGGACAGAGAGAGATGGAGAGAGGAGGGGAAAACAGAGGGGCAGAGAAAAATAGACACTTGTAGACCTGCTTCACTGCCTGTGAAGCAAACCCTCTGCAGGTGAAGAGCTGGGGGCTCGAACCAGGATCCTTATGCTGGCCCATGCACTTTGCACCATGTGTGCTTAACCCACTGCACTACCGCCAGGCCCCCTAGATTTTTTTTTTTTTTTGGCAAGTTTATGTAAGTCAGATCTCTAGATTCCACATAAAAATAGAGCTATCTGACAGTTGTCTTTCATCTCTTTATTTTGCTAAGCATAATCACCTGCAGTTCCATCCATTTTGTCCCAAAGTACACAATGTCATCTTTTTTTATTGCAAACTAGTATTCTATGGACTATATATTTCAGAACTTTTTTTTTTTTACCAGAACACTGATCAGCTCTGGTTTATGGTAGTGCGGGGGATTGAATCTGGGACTTTGGAGCCTCAGGCATGACAGTCTTTTTGCATAACCATTATGCTATCTACCCCCACCTTCCCATAACTTCTTTAGCTAGTCATCTGTTGATGGACATTTAAACTGCTTCCACTCCTTGGCTATTGTCAATAAAGCAGCTATGACCAGGGATGCATATGTCCATTCAAATTAGTGCTTGAATGTCCACTGGATAAATACCTAAGAGTTCTCTCCAAAATTCCACAAGCAATCATCTGTTGTTGGACATTTGGGTCATTTCCAAAACTGGCTATTATAGATAGTGGTATTTTGAACACAGGTGTGTATAGTTCTCCAGAAGTTTTGTTTGTTTGTTTGTTTTCCCACCAGGGTTATCACTAGGGCCTTGTGACTCAGCCACTCCTGGCAGTATTTTATATAAATATGATGAAAGACAGGGAAAGGGAGAGGGGGACAGAGACAGGAAGAGGTGAAGAGAGTGCATACAGGAGAGACACCTGCAGCACTGTTCCACAACTTGGGGAGCTTCCCACCTGCAGATGGGGGACTGGGAGCTTGAAGCTAGATCCTCACACATGGTAATGTGTGCTCTTCTGGGTGAGCCACCACTCAGCCCTGCCAGAATTTTTTGACACCCCAGACTGATGTGATGCTTTCCCCACATCAAGCACTCACTCCCCACCCCTCACCCCTCCTCACACCCCTCACGGCACAGCCTCATTTCCACACCCCCACACCACTACTCACTTCGTCTCATAGCTCTGTGGATGGGACAGTTCTGGGAACCTCAAGTAAGCGTAGTTTTCAATACCTGTCCTTTTGCCCTGGCTCTTTCTCCTAGGCTCACTCACACTGCAGCAAGTGTCCGGATGAAGTACCTCCCATGAACGCTGGGCACTGCTCTTCTGTTTGTAGGCTCCATGCTTGTTTACCCACCCACCACCAGAAGATACGAATTGCTCCTCATGGTGATTGTGCTATAGCCCTGTGCCACATACCCGTTGGCACCTGGTTTCCATTCACAGTGGTTCTTCAAACTGAGATGCTGGCCCACTTCCAATCCCCCACCCCATGTCTACAGGTCTAAGAGTGCCAGATTCTCTGTGTCTACCCTACGCTCTCCTTTTCTAGATGTTTGTGCTTTTTAAACTAGTAATAGCTGTGCCAGTGAGTGTGAGGTGCTATCTTGTGGGTTTTTTTTTTCCCGTTTCCCTGAGACCGTGGAACTTTTATTCATGTGTGGACATATATATGGAGGCTCAGGGCTCTTCTCATGCTGGCTGAAATTCTGATAGTCTTCTTGCTTCTAGAAGGCTCCCTCCTCTGCTGTTGCTTCCCTACTCGTTCCCATGTACTCTACTTATGCATACCCCCCAACACCACCATGTGCCCAGAGCCTCTGCCTATGAAGGCTTGGGTTATGTCCAGGACAAGACAAGCATATAAATGTAGAGCCCACATTTGAAGCTTCCTCCAGCAGTTTGTCTTGTAGCCAACATTCTGGCATGAGAATTGTTGGCTCCTATGGTTGAATAGGGCATATCCTGAAGTGTTAGTAAAGTTGGGAGGAAGGGGCATAAATGGGCATATAAAAGGCCTCCGACCCCATAGCTCCAGTGTTGAGAAGCATCATGGTGAATGACAAAGACCCCTCCACCCCATGCTGGGGATCTCCCACACCCCAGAACTGGGCTCAGATACCAGAGTTGATGGACACCCAATAAATATAGCAAAGAAGACATTGATGGATGAACAAAGCAATGACTGAGGTGAATGAATAAATGAGTGCATAGCAAAATCAATGTATTAAAAAATGAATGAATGAGGGACTTGGGTGGTAGTGTAGCAGGTTAAGTGCACGTGGCGGAAATCGCAAGGGCCGGCGGAAGGATCCCAGTTCCAGCCCCCGGCTCCCCACCTGCAAGGGAGTCACTTCACAGACAGTGAAGCAGGTCTGCAGGTGTCTGTCTTTCTCTCCCCCTCTCTGTCTTCCCCTTCTCTCTCCATTTCTCTCTGTCCTGTCCAACAACGACGACAACAATAATAACTACAACAATAAAGCAACAAGGGCAACAAAAGGGAATAAATAAATAAAATTTAAAAAGGAATAATCTTTTTTAAAAAATGACTGAATGAATGACTTGCATGGAAGTGGCCCATGCATATTTTCTGCACTCTGGCTCCCACTATTAGAGCAGGGGGAGGGAACATTTGTGTAGGGTGGAAACACCTCACCTGCTACCACCCACCCCACCCCCAGTAACACTCACTTCTTCCATCTTTCTGCTAATTCAGGGGTGATGCCCTGCCTCCCTCTCCTTATCTGCCCTACTAAATTCAGCTTTGGGTAAGCCTACCACCCTTGATCAGGCCACCTTCACCCCTCTCCATGCTGCCTCCTTACCCCCTGCTTGGCAGAAGTGACTATTAATTAGGTTCTGACGGCATCCAGGTGACCACCACTCATGACAGTTCACTTGGTCCTGGTGTAGTCATTTGGAACAGGGAAGTAAGTCATGGGGGGAGGTTGAGGGCTCTAGGAGGGGGTGGTGGGGCAGCCTCACTGGTCTATGTAAAGCAAGCACTAATTCAGTGCCTACTTAGGGCATCCTAGAATCACTCAAGAGGATACCTAGATTCTCTTCTATGATCATGGAACCCCCACACTGGAGACAGCATGATGGAGTTGTACCTCCAAACAAGGAATACAGCCCCCCCACCACCACCTCCACTCCATCGCTTGAAAAAAACAGCTGCCTCTTCTAGAAATGTCCATTTTTCTCAGATCTGGCAACCACAGGTCAATCAGAAAGTCAGGTGACAGTCCTATCTACACTCCACCAGAATGAACTCAGCATGGAGTGTTATAATGAAGTCTGAGATTAGCCCAAAGACCCAAGCTTGCAGCAGACAGTCTGATCTTGGGGGTGTGAGCAAGCAAATATTGGAGTCATACAGACAGCTGCATGGAGGAGGTATCCTTATAAAGATGAATCCGTTTCACTCAAATATCCCAGGCTCAACACTGAGAACCCTCATCCAGGGCACTCCTCATCCTTAGATAAACTGAGGGTGACAGTCACCAAGATCCCAAATTCAGGATTCTTCCATGATCCTCCTAAAGCTGGTGGCACCCCCAGACAGCCTCTTTCACTTGATTCCCTGCTGGCCATGGGGAGATGACCCCCTGACATGCTGCCCTCTCAAGACTTTATCAAGACCCTGGCCCTCCTCCCTGCTGCTGCATCTCAGGAACCCCCTCTCTGGCCAGCAGACCCGCTGCTGGGGGGAGCGGGGGCGGAAGAGTAGCTGACGTCTGTGCTAAAGAATTTCCCCAGTTCAGGGAGGGGTGCTGGGCTGAGGCCCGGCCTGTGGGAACATCCTCAGGCCTTTGTCTTTACTCGTGGTTATTCTTCATCTTTTTCCAACCAACATTTCTTCCCTCACCCCTAATTAGGAAGAGCTGGCAAAACCAGGGGGGAGCACAGGGTTTTGTTATCATCAGAGCCCCTTGGTCAGTCTCACCACCTTCATCCCTCACAGAGAGCCTGTAAATGAGGGGCTGTTCACACCCCATTTTATCAAGCAACTCAACTTATCAAGCAGCTGGACTTTCAGAGACAAGCCTGTACTGCCAGCTTGGTCCTTGCTAAACTCAATTAAGCATCAATGCCGTTAAGCACAGGTGGCGCAAAGTGCAAGGACCGGCAGAAGGATCCCGGTTCAAGCCCCAGGCTCCCCACCTGCAGGGGAGTCGATTCACAGGCAGTGAAGCAGGTCTGCAGGTGTCTATCTTTCTCTCCCCCTCTCTGTCTTCCCCTCCTCTCTCCATTTCTCTCTGTCCTATCCAACAACAATGACATCAATAATAACAACAGTAATAACTACAACAATAAAACAACAAGAGCAACAAAAGGGAATAAATAAATATTTAAAAAAAAGATTTATAGGCATCAATGCCATTCAGGCCATGAATTTCACACCCATTGGCACCACTCAGGACTGGAGGCACAGACATGTGTCAGGCCTCCATTCCTCCAAGAAGCCCATGTCCAGGGGGATAAGAGGCAGGTGCTAGTATTATATGACAGTTTCCACAGTCATATGGGTGTCCAGGAGAGGGGCAAGGAAGGTTTCCAGAGAAGTGACATTTGACCTGAACTCTAAAGAAGGGACAAGCTTGAGCCAAGAAGCCTACCCCATCCCAAGCTCTGATGACAGGGCATAACCACCACCACCACCATCAGCATTAGTGTCACCAATACCATCATCATTACCACCATCATCACCATCATCACCACCATTACAATTATCAGGTTCACCACCATGACCACCATCATCACCACCACCACCTGTGAGTCTAGGAACCTCAAGAGCCAGACTTTGGAGACAATTCCTTCTCTGTTCATGGGAACAAAGTCTCATCATGGTGATGACTTGCCAAGGCTGCTCCATGGAGGGCAGAGGTGCATCTCGCCCTGAGCCCTGAGTCCTCTACCCTCTGCCCAGCATTAGTTTCACATCTGCAAAATCCACTTCAATAGATGGATGTTCTCGGTCTAGAGGACAGGCCTAGGGACAGGGAATGCCTGCCACCCCTCATCAGAGAAGCCACTGAATCCTTCAGAAATAAACAAGTTGCATTTTTTGACAGCTGTATGATGGAAAATGACTCATCAGAAGCAGCATTCCAAGTGTGTTGTCCCATTAGGTATGAAGTGGGTCGGGTTTCGGCATGGCATCCAAGAATGCTGTGGCTTTCTGCAAGAGAATGACGCTCATGTGGGAAGCTGGTGGGAGCAAGAAGGATCTGGAAACCCCATGGGTTTCTGTCTGTGCATGCTCTGTACCCCCCCCCCCAACCAGCTCTGTCCTTTGCTGCCACTCATGGGGATGCAGTTATAAACTCAACTGGACCTATGTCATACCTCCTGGCTACACTCTGGCAAAATGGGTATCCCCAAATCCACCAGGAATCCTTGTGCTCAGAACCATACCATCACAGAAAGTAGGTCTACCAGCTTAAGGATCCCAATTTGAGCCCCCAGCTCCCCACCTGCAGGGGAGTCCCTTCACAGGTGGTGAAGCAGGTCTGCAGGTGTCTTTCTCTCCCCCTCTCTGTCTTCCCCTCCTATCTCCATTTCTCTCTGTCTTATCCAACAATGATGACAGCAACAATAGTAACTACAACAATAAAACAACAAAGGAAACAAAAGGTAAATTAATAAATAAATATAAAAAAAGAAAGTAGGTCTACATTTAAAGACCTTATTGATGGCATTCAGCCTCCAACCCCACCCTGGGTCACCCGGTAGAGTCCTCCATCTCAACATCGTTAACTTCACACATTTGCAAAATCCTCTGGGCCAAAGAGGGTCACAGTACCTCATGTTCTGGGGACTAGAATGTGAGCATCTTTGAGACCACGTGGAGAAGCAGAGACCCCATTCCAGATGCCAAGCTGATGTAGAGTTCATGCTTTTCAAGAAGGCACTATGTCCTCATGTAGTCCCCTTCTGAATTCCAGCCTGTGCAGAGCTGCCATATGGCTGACACCCCTCTTCTCCAAAGGGAATCTGGCTGTGGGATTTGACACTGGAACCATTGTCCCCAAAGTCACAGGGAACAATGCTTGTCTTACAGATGGAAAAACTGAAGCACAGGTTCTCCAGACAGACACATAGGCTCTGACACGGACTGGTCACTGCTCTAACCTGCTCACATCCCTGGTCACATGATTCATGACCATAATACATATACAATCCTCTGCCAGCATGTATTGCCTGCTGCTGTATGGATTTCTAGAGGGAGACTCCATTGTGAACTCCTTACTGAATGGAGACAGGCAGCAGTGTGCCCATGTAAGTACTCTTCCAGGGACCTCAGTACGGGAGACTTTGCTCGTCTCAAGTGTATTTCTCCCCCCCCCATTTAAAAAATATTTATTTACTTATTAGAGATATAGATAGATTGAGAGGGTAGAGGTAGGGAAAAAGAAAAATACACTGGGGGGGGGGTTTTTTGCTGGGCTCTGCCACACCCAGTTAAGCACACATAGTACTAAGTGCAAGAACCCAGGTCCACTTACAGGGAATCCGCTTCATGATCTTTCTCTCTCCCTGTCTTATCTCTCCCTCCTTTCTCAATTTGTCTCTGTTCTATCCAATAAAATGGGGGGCCGGGATTCATATTCAGCAATATGAATCCACCAGGAGCAGTGGATTCATATTGCTGCCACTAAGCCCCAGTGATAAGCCTGTAGAGAAAAAGAAAAAGACACCTGCAGCAATGCTTCACTGCTTTACCACTCAGCAGCTTTCCCCCTGGAGGTAGGGACTGGGGGCTTGAACCCAGGTCCTTGGCACACTGTCATGTGCTCTCAAGCAGATACACCACTGCCCAGCCCTTGCAGGCATATTTCTTTCATATGTGAACATCATCTCAGGCGTGTTTCTCTTAGGTGTGAGTGTTATTGTAAGTGTGTTCATCCTCTCAGCTGTGCTGTCAGGACCAAGACCAGCCCAGCTTGGGTTGTTGGTGCCCCTGCTGCTCTCCATAGCATCTGTGCATTCACATTATTGGTAAATCTTTGGGGGAGGGGAGTCCTGTCCCCACCCCATCCTTTTTTAATAGCCCCAGACAGACTTACTTGAACTCATTGGCACCTTCATGAGAGTCCAGTAGAAAATGGGTAAGTGTCCTATGAGACATGCCTTTGGTAAAATTTGGTGGCATCTCTCTCAGACAAATGTACTGCCTTGCTTTAGGAGTTCCTGTGATCACCCTGCCGCTTCCCTAGGCTGGTGACCCTGCTGCTTCCCTAGGCTGGTGACCCTGCTGCTTCCCTAGGCTGGTGTCCCAACCCCCCTCCTTGTCCCTTTGTCTTGCCACACAAGTAGTCACATAGGTTCTCTTTCCTCACTCTCCAGGTCAAGTATCTGAGATCTAGGGGTCCCAGGGCTGCATCACTACAGTGGCTCTAGGGGAAAGCTATCCTGCCTCTCCCATTCCTACTGGGGCAATAGGCCACAGGGAGCTCATGACTGTGTCTCATGACTGTGTCCCCCATCTTCCCACTCCCTCTCCTCTTCTACTACCTCTTCTCCCAAGGATACCAGTCCTGTTGAATTGAGTCCCCACTCTATTGACTCCATCATAACCAGATCTCATCTCATAAACAGTGCTCAATAGGTTCCCAGTAGATGCAAAATTAAGGTGGGGAGTGGGGGCTACAAGTGCAATAAGTATTTGGAGACTGGTCTCCCAGAATCCTCCAGCTGAGGCTTAAAGTTCCCTGAGCAAACAGGGCCCCAAGCAGACTAGAATCTGGGACTCTGGGACAAGTCAGAGAGCTCTCTCCAGCTTACCAGGGACCACACCTCCCAGCTCATCCCCGACTGGACCACAGCCCTAGTACTGGGCTGGGAATACAGGTGTACTTCTGGGGCCTCTGAGAAGCTATGGCTTCTGGTGTAGAGTCCCTGCCCCCCTTTCCCAACACTCCCCCCCCACTCCTGCCCACCCCTTCTTTCTGGGGCTTCCCAGCTAGTTGGGGCTGCCCAGGGCACTCTGGCAAAGCCTTCAGACAGCTCCACCCGCCCCGCTAATGATGATGCCTGCTGTCAGTGGGTCACCTTACAAAGTGCTTTCCCAGCCCTGTACCCCAGGCAGAGACGGCTCTAGAGGAGGAGGTGCCATGGCTCCTGGGGGTTGGCTTCCTCTTGAGCTCCTCCCCACTGCTGGACCAAAAGCTCAGCAACCCCAGGCTGCAAAGCCTCATCTGATCCCTGGTCCCCATAAGGGTGTCCCTGAGGTCCCTCAGCCCTGGTTGTGGCCCCTTTGAGAACTGGAGAACACAGTTCTGCACTGTGTCTCCATAGGGAATCCCCAAAGGACAGGAAGTCTGGCAGAGTCCTGGAGCCCAGTATAACTGCAGGCCCTAGCAAGAGGCAGGGGCTCTGTAGCAGGGGGACTTTCTGGGACCTCCAGCAGAGCCCTCACACCCTGATCCTCCCTGGGAATCATTGCCTTGGAGGAACCATTCCTGAGATGTGAAGTTTGATTTCAGGAGGTGAAGATAGCTGTGGGGTTTGGGGTATGTGTCCATCTTGCCACTCAAGGAGGGAGCTGGCAGTGGACACAGCCCCCCAGCTTCAGCACAGGCCAACACCCAATGATGCTCAGGATACCAAGTTATCTCTTTCCCTATCTCAGGTCAGTAGCATGGGCTTGGAATTGGGGGGTGACACATCAGGGCTACACAGTTACCATGAGGGTCACTCAGTGGTTTGTAACAGACTGGCTGGCCTCTTTGGTTCCAGGGACTATTTCACTTTGTTCTGGAGACTGTCCAAAATCACATCCAAGGGGAGGGGTCCTTGCTGCTCTCCTAGTGCCTGAGGCCCTGGCATCCCTTGCAGTAGCATTTTCCTTCATTGTGCCTATCCACACATATCCTCTCCCATCTGTGTGTTTGTAGCCCAATCTCCACTTTTCATACAACTCAGTCCCCTTGAACTGGGCCCTACTCCAGTGTGCCTCTTCTAGACTGGGGCACAGTTTAGGATTCAGGATTGGGGCAAGTGTGGGAGCCTGTGTGTACCTACACATGCACAGGCCTTTCTCCAAGTCTGGCCCCTTCAACCAGTGTCAGGTTCCTCCGGGGGAACTAGCCAGCCCGGTTCCCACTTCCCCATCTGGCCTGTTGGCCACCAGGAGACAGACAGAGAGCAGGGAACCTCAGGCTAGCAGAGGCAGGAGGGAGTTTGCTAAGGGATCTTCCAGTGTACTGTGGCTGCAGACGATACACAAACTTCCTTAGGGTACCATGTCGGAGAATGGGACTTTTTTTCTTTTTTATTAATATTTATTTACTTGTTGTTGTGAATGGGATGTTTTACTGATGCAGTTACAAGTTTATAAAGGGGTAGCTGTGCAGGGGAAATGGCCAAGCTGGCCAATGAGACCAATATCTCCTTATAAGGGAAAACAGAGCAAGGCAATGAGAAGGTATGGATGGTGATGCAGGAACGGGGATATAGAAATTTAAGGAAGGTGAAGCTCACCAGAGGGAGGAGGGGTGGGGTGATGCGGCAAGGCTGATAGGAAGGTTGGAATTCCCCCATGTACTCTGGTCACATCTCGCTTGACCACAAGGCTGGCATGCCAAGGGGAGTCTGATAAACGAGCTTCCGGGAGTCAACCATCCATGCTCAAACACACATTAGACCCACAATTTCCCCCTTTTTTCTTTTGTTAAAGAAGGTCGGCCATGACTTCCAAATCAGCCATGGGAATAGGAGAGTAGGGTTGAACTGAGACTCTCTGGACCATCACTTGGACCATGTCCTGGAGACGGTTCTTTAGGAACTGCAGGATGCATGAGGTGACAAGGAGCAGCGCACTAATAGCAAAGTGAGGGGTCAGGAGGGGAAGAATCTAAGATAACATGGGGGAGGATATCCAAGAGTCCAAGGGATGTCCAAGACTGAGGGAGCAAACCACTTTTTTAAATCGCAACTGAGTTCATGGAAAGTCTTAACATTTTGTTCTGCCAGTCCCAATTCATTTATGAAAAAACAGCACTCTTCTTGCAGGGCCAGGCATGTACCCCCTCTTTCCGCTGTCAGAAGATCTAGGGCACACTGGTTCTGAAAGGGAAGTGATCTGTCATTGTAAGGACTCGAGGCTCTTGGCTGTGAAGTCTAGAGATTGCTGAAATTGTTCTTCTAGGAGACCAGCAACGTGAAGGGAGTGGCCAAGGGTACCGCCAGCAAGTCCAATAGAGGTGGTCAGCTCGATGCCGATGACCAGAGGAAGGAATACCGCTCCTTTTGCTCTGGTGAGGGAGGTCAGCCACTGGAACTCACCTTGTTTGTATAAGGTGAGCTATGGAATGAGACAGACTAGGAGGCAGGGTCCAGGTGATGAGGAGTTGACATGGAAGGACAAAGTGAAGTTACACCAGAGCATAGCTTTCTTTTTTTTTTAATCACCATTCCTGGCACCTCATTATTATTATTATTTTCTTGTTCTTTTCTCTCTTTCCTTTGTTCTTTCTTCCTTTCTTTCTATCTCTTTCATTCATTTTCTTCTTTAAAATAACTATTTTTAATTCTATTTATTTATTTATTTATTGAATAGAGACAGCCAAAAATTGAGAGTGGAGGGGGAGAGAGAGAGGGAGAGGGAGAGAGAGAGAGAGAGAGAGGAGACCTGCAGCACTGCTTTACCACTTGCAAAGCTTTCCCCCTGCAGGTGGGTAATAATTATTTTTTACTTATTTTTATTTATTATTAGATAGTGACAGCCAAAAATTGAGAGGGGAGAGGGAAATAGGGAGTGAGAAAAACAGACACTAGCAGCTCTACTTCACTGTTCGCGAAATGTTCCAGAGCATAGCTTTCATGTAGAGAGGGATAGAAGTGGTGAGGGCAGTTCAGCAGAGGAGGAGGAGTTAGATAAACTAGCAAGATCCAACAGAGTATTATTCAGTGGTGTGGCGGCGAGGAGAGGTCTATTGAGGGAAGTGCATAGGAAGCAGCTGGAAGTTTTGGGAAGGATGGAGGATTGATTCAAGAGAGAGATGGCAAAGTGCAGAGATGCAGGCTAAGATGAAAGGTCGAGGCCAGATGGTGAGATGAGAGCATGAGAAATGGCTTGTTCTTGTTGAGTTATCTTATTCTGGGTTTGGACAGCTCTGGGGGTGGGGATCAGCTGTTGGGAGATAAAAATACTGGCTATGGGGGAAAAGGAAAACGTGCTATAGTATAGTTTTCTAATAACTCCATTAGCCCATCTGTTATCCCATGGTTCATGGATGGTGAATTTGCGGGAGCCTAGGCTAGAGAAATACTGTCTCTTGGGCCTGTATGAGCTATAATATTGGTTGTAAGCATCAGGAACTCCATGAATATTACATGACCAATAGCGGCATCCTTCATAGTAGTTGACCCACTCTAGGCAGCTTCCAGTATTGTCAAAGGGGAAGCAGACATAGGGACATCCTTGGGCATGGTGGGAGCAAGGTGTCGTGAGGCAGGGGTGACTGGGATGATGATGACTGACTGGCCCACTTGGATGGAGCAATTCCCAGTTCCTATAATCTTGTTAATCGCAATGTAAGTCTCCGGCACCTGAAACTGCCAGAGAGTAGCAGGTGTAGCAGAAGTGGGAAGGGTGGGGAGTCGGGCTGTAGCGCAGCAGGTTAAGTACATGTGGAGCAAAGTACAAGGACCGGCGCAAGGATCCTGGTTCGAGCCCTGGCTCCCCACCTGTAGGGGAGTCCCTTCACAGGTGGTGAAGCAGGTCTACAGGTGTTTGTCTTTCTCTCCCCCTCTCTGTATTCCCCTCCTTTCTCCATTTCTCTCTGTCCTATCCAACAACGATGACAACAATAATAACTACAACAATAAAACAACAAAGGCAACAAAAGGCAATAAATAAATAAAATAAAAAAAGAAGTGGGAAGGGCAGATAGTAAGACAAGATACACAGAAAGAGCAAGAGATGAAAGGGGGGCCATAGGAGGGTTTTGCCCCTGGGCTCTGCAGATTAGGCCCTTCAGGTCATGCCATGTCACGTTATGAGTCCTGGGGGGCATTGTCCTGCGGCGGGTTTTCTGGCGTCTTCTGCTCTTCATCAGGGAGAGTTGAGCCATCCTGCAGGCAATGCTGGACATGGTGGGCAGGGACCTGTTGGTATGCTTCATATTGGTTTGGTTTCACTCCCCCTGCCTCCAGGAGAATGTGGTTTAGTCTTTGCCTTTTCGCGCTTCTCCCTTCTCCCCGCCCCCTATCCTACGAACTTCCTGAGTTCCTGATGCTGCTGCTGGAGGAGAAAGATGGAGGAACACATTGTGTGGTGATTAGGTGTTGGACTGTTTGCCTGCTCATGAATAAAGATTAAACTGCATTCTCAGCTCAAAAAAAAAAAAAAACGGCGAAAATGACAGGGACCCAGATGGGTTTCAGAGAGTCCTGTGGAAAAATGCATGCAGATCCCCTTCCCATGGTTAGCAGGGGTTCTGGTCCCTTCCAAAGGCCATCTGAGGGGTCCTTCCATCTGACCTGTATAGCAGGGAGGGAGTGGGGAGCTTGCCAGTGGTTAACTATAGGGGCTTTTTCAGAATTTTTATAACTATTAGAGGTTAAGTGTAGTGAGAGCAATGGCCAGCTGAACATTCAGGGAGTGTATTCCCCCTTTTCCTTTTATTAATTGATTTTTTTAGTGTTTGGTGAGCTCTCTTGATTATACCTTGGCCTTGTGGATTGTAAGGAATACTTGTGGTATGAGTAATACCCCAAAGTGAGCAACAGGTTTTCAATTGTTGGCTAGTAAATGCAGGACTATTATCAGTTTTGACCTGTAAGGGGAGGCCCATAATGGCAAAACAAGATAACATATGGGACACAAGTTTCTTTGCATTTTCACCAATTTGGGCTGTAGCCTAGATGAACTTGGAGTATGTATCTATTGTTACAAAGCCATACTTTTGCCTGCCAAACTGTGGGATGTGGGTGACATTGATTTGCCACAGAGCATTGGCCTTAAGGCCACAGGGGTTGACCCCAGGGGCTTGGATCCCGGGTGTTCTGATAAGGAAGGTGCAGGAGGAGCCAGTTTTAATAATGTGTTCGAGCTGGGCTATAGGAATGTCTGGAAAATGTTCTTGTAAGCCTTTAAAGTTGGTATGGATACAGTAGTAGGAATGGGTCTTTGGAGAGAGGCACACACAAAACAATGAGAGGCATTGGGGGGTAGTTCGAAAATTTAAATTTTTAAAAAGATTAAGTGTTAGCTAAGGCTATGGTTAATTGTATGTTGGGGGAGTATAAAAAAACTAGGGATATGAGTGACCTTAGGGGTCAGTACACACCCATGAGTAATACATAAGAATATTGTTGTTAAGGCTCATAAGCTGAAATTGGACTACATATAGGAGAATTTCTTATATTAAGATCTACCATATGAGCAGTTGGTTCTTCATGTGAAGGCTTGTCATAGCTGTAATTGTTCACTTGTGAAGAAAAAGCTTGTACCAAGTTAGAAGTTCACTAGAATTGATAACTCAATGATTAGAGTTGGCTCAAATATCTTTTATATAATTTTGGAAGGCCTTTTCAACAATAAAAATGATTATCATCTCTTTAGTATGATTTAAAGCTGCTTAAGCAATTTAAGCACAATATAAGAACTTAGTTTACTGCTAGGATCTTAATAATTTATTTATTATAGATTTATCACATTTGTTTAATTACTTATTCATACTCTTATATTTTAGTTGTATTTTATTTCTTATGTAACACTCTTTGAGTGGTTATGAGTAAGGGTGGATATAAAACTTTACTAGATCTTACACTTTAAAATTCTGATATGGGCATTCTTGTTGGGAAAACAGAGGCCAGAAGCAGCCTCATGTGCCCTGGATATTTATAGTCTTATTATAAATAAGGCCCCTTTAGATCTTGAAGGGGCCTTATTTAAAACAGAGGCCTTGAAGGCCAAGAAAAACAGCTGGTGTTTAAATGCCGCAGTTTTCTTTGCCTGAAAGAGTTTGGGCCCCACCCAGGGAATATGGGGGAGGTATTAAAGACCAGCAGCAGGAGAGGCAGGGAGAGATCATATCTGGCCACTTCAGGGCCTGATTAACCTGTCTGAGGGCTTCAGAGGCACTGTGTGTCAGATGCCTGTGGGAGGCAGGATTCTTATCATCTTTGAGCAGACTGAGATAGGATTGGTATGAGGTCCCTCCCATACACGAACATAAAGTCCTTTCTTTATATGTGAGAGTAGGGCAGCTTTCACTGCCTCTTGGCAAATGGTAGGGCTATTAGCCATGCCCTGGGGCAGGACCACCCACTTGAACCCGTCCACCAGCCTGGAGTTGAGCACTGGGATAGAGAAAGCAAAGCGTTTGCAATCACAGAACCCCAGTCCAGATGGCTAAAGCAAGAGGCAAACCTCTCTGGGGGGAGCCCCAGATGTGCATTGTCTTATTGACCACATGGAGGTCTTGAAGTAATCGCCATTTTCCCGATTTTTTCTGGATGGTAAATACCAGGGTATTCCAAGGGTTAGGAGAATGGCGGATGTGCCCCAGAGCAAGTTGCTTCTGGATCAGCTCTTTAAGAGCAGACAATGCACAGTTTGACCCAGACTGGGGAGGGGCTTCTGGTGAATAGGAGTCGAATTCACAAGCATAGTCAGAACGGGATCATTGTGAAGGTTCTGATCATGGAGGCAGCACAGGCACTTCGTGTCAGAAAGTGGAGTGGCTGGCAAAGTATGGGAGATCACAAGAGGAGGCAGAAGGCTCAGCATAAGGTGGCAGGGGAGGATATTTTTATTTGGATGGGGGGGCATAGGGATCTGAGGTGCCTTGTAGATCTCAGCAAGACAAGCGATCTGATCTTTAAGTTATCACTGCCTCTATGGATGGGGGGGTTGTGATCCTCCTCGTCAGAGTCTGATTCAACCTTTCCACTAATGGGGGAGGGCTTGGTGTCTGCGGCAGGGGGCTTTGATTCAGCGGGGTTGGTGCATTGGTGGAGAGCCACAACAATGGTCATAAAATGTAAAGGGAGTTCAAGAATTCCCTCTGTTTCCGCCTTGCGGGCTAAGTAAGCTAACCAGACCCAGGTGTCCGATTCATAGATGTTATCTGCGGATAGCCAGGAAGCAACTTGGATGACAACATCCCAGAAAGAAAGGGCTTGTTTTCTAGAGAGCTTAATACCACAGGTTTCTAGGAGGGCACAAAGGTGCCTAAGTTGGGGGTCCCGTTGGCTTGTGGGAAGTACTGTGGGGCTGGCCAATATACAGTCCCTAGATGCAAGCCTGACCTCTGAATTTAAGAGGAGAGGTGAGGGGGTTCCGACACCCATAAGGGCAGTTGTGGACAGGACAGAGGGGACTCGACCTTCGAATCATGTCAGAGAGTGCCCTGGCCAGAGATTGTCAATTATCGCATCTCATATCATGTCCCTCTCGTCAGCTCCCTTACCTCGGAAATAAAAGGGATAAAAAATAAAAGATCTGCGGCGCCTTGAGAGACCAGGGCTGCCGAGGGCTCAGGAGCCACTGGGGACTCAGGAGCCCAGTATCCTGAGTCTGGATCTCGAGGAACTCAGCTGGTAGCCGAGGGCCTCTTCTGCCTTGTGTAGCTTTTCTTCAGGGTGTCCCACGTTCGGGTACCAGATGCCAGGGGGGAATGAGCCAGCCCGGCTCTCAGTTCCCCATCTAGCCTGTTGGCCACCAGGAGACAGATGGAGAGCAGGGAACCTCAGGCTAGCAGAGGCAGGAGGGAGTTCGCTAAGGGGTCTTCCAGCGTACTATGACGGCGGACGATACACAAACCTCCTTAGGGTACCGTGGCAGGGGACGGGACGTTTTATTGACACAATTACAAGTTTATAAAGGGGTAGCTGTGCAGGGGAAGTGGCCAAGCTGGCCAATGAGACCAATATCTCCTTATAAGGGAAAACAGAGCAAGGCAATTAGAAGGTATGGATGGTGATGCAGGAACAGAGATATAGAAATTTAAGGAAGGCGAAGCCCACCAGAGGGATGAGGGGTGGGGTGATGCGGTGAGGCTGATAGGAAGGTTGGAATTCCCCCATGTACTCTGGTCACATCTCGCTCAACCACAAGGCTGGCATGCCAAGGGGAGTCTGATAGACGAGCTTCCGGGGGTCAACCATCCATGCTCAAATACACATTAGACCCACAAGCCAGACCCAGGGCAAGTTCCCCCATCTTCCTGATGGCCTCCCTGGCAGCCTCCTGACCCCAGTTTCCATCACTCAACTGGGGAAGGTCTAAAGACACCATACAATCAGGCAGATTGCCCAGCCAGGAGACAAGAAAGCTTCCAAAATCTGGAAAAAGAAATGGGAAGCCAATATCTTGATTCCAGAAACACAGATCAGCCACTCTGTTTGCTACTCCTCCCTCCCCCCCCACACACACACATACACACACACACACACCACCTAGCCAATGAGGACACCACGGCTGAGGAACAGAACCTAGTTTTACCACCAAAGAGCTGCACACAGCCCCACCCCACCTGCACCTTGAGACAGAAGCACAGGCTCACCAACACATGTGCACACACTATAGCTACAAGCACTACACAGATGAACCTACCACATACCCCTCACGAATCACAAGACTATGTAAGCATACACACCACACATATGCCTATGCATAGTCTACACAGCCTGCATCCTAGCAGTCTGCTGACAGAGTCTCTCCACAGCCAGCCTCTCCTCCCACACCTCATCTCCCATACTTTTCCCCACCAGTGCCCCACCTGAGGCCTGATGGAATAAACACAGAGTTGCTCCAGTTACAGAAGGAAAAATACTTTCCACATTAAAGAGAGGATGGCCAGCATGGCCCCTCCAAACCCATCTCTGCAAACACCACTGCCCAGGCAGCCTCCCTGCAGACTGATATCCCCTCCATGTGGCCTCATCCCTGCCTCAGTGGAGATAACCTGTCAGGACCCAGTCTCACTCCATGCATATATTACCAAAACCTGGTCTGCAATGGGTACCACCTTGGCCAAGTTCCCACTCCCACCAGATCTCAGTTTTCTGTCTGTGGGAGGACCATTATCCCAAGTTCAAGTTTTGGCTGACAGTGTTCAGCAGAGTAATGATTCTAAGGATGCCTATATCCTAATTATAGGACTTGTGGGCATGTGACCTCACATGACAAAGGAACTTGGTAGCTATGAAACCTCAGATCTCAGAGCATAGGGACCTTTCTGTCTCTGGGCTCCTGGATCAGGCTATCACATGCTCAATAGCTCTACAGGTGCCCAAGGTAGCCAGGAGCTTGTCTGGGCACAGACTGTAAGGATCGCAGATGACTTGTCCCTCTTGTGACTGTTACCTAGGAGGTTCTGCCACCTGGCACCAGCCTCCTTGCTAAGCTCAGCTCCCTAACCTTCCCTCCTATTGCTTCCCTCCATATTGCTCCAAGCCCCTGGTAGACTCCCCTGTTGGCCTCACTCACTGGGGCCTCAGCTGTAAATTCTGAATAGAGCCTTCCTGGCCTACCACTTCCTGGGCGCTCACTGTCCCCATTCCTTTCTCTGACCACCTGAAGCAAATGGGAGGTTCTACCCACTGTACATCCTCAGTATCTTCTCGGAGAATATGTGACATACATGAATGGGTTTATTTGGGGGCCATTCTGTTTCCTCATCTCTGTATCTGTTTGGATGCCAAAACCACTGTTCTGATTGCCAGAGTTTTGTAATACAGTTTGCAATCAATGCATTTGATGCCTCCAACTTAGTTCTTTCACCATGTTGGATTTGTAGTCTTCCATGCCTCCATACATGCTATAAGACTGTTTATTTGTTTTGTGTAACAAAAAAAATCTCATTAGAACTTTGCATTGAGTCTATAGATGATTTTGGGTAGTGTGGACACTTTAATAGTATTCTTTCAATCCATTTACATAGGATATCTTTCCAGTTATTTATTTTCTTTGATTTCTTTTTATCATTTTTTTAGTTTTCAGTGTACAGATAGTTCATCTTCTTGGCTACATTTATTCTCAAGTAAGTATTTTGTACTTTTTGATGCTATTTTAACTGGGTTTGACTTTATCATTTCTTTTTCAGATGATTTGTCAATAGTGTATGGAAATGCAACTGATATTTGTATGTTGACTGTGTAATCTGCAACCTTACTGAATTAATTTATTAGCTCTGACAGTTCTTTGGTGGAGTATTTAGGATTTCCTGTCTATGAGGTCATGTCATATGCACACAGACACACTTTTTCTTTCTGATTTTGATGACTTTTGTTTCTCTTCCTTGCCTAATGACTCTGGCTAGGACTTCCAGTTCTCTGCTGATTAGAAGTGGAAAGAGTAGGAATCCTTGTCTTGTCTTATTCCTGATCTTAGAGGAAAAGCTTTCAGCTTCTCACCACTGAATATGATGTTAGCTGTGGTCTCATAACATATGGTTTTTATTATGTTGAGATCAATTCTTCTATAACAAACTATTTGAGTATTACCATGAAAAATTTAGTTGTTTTCAAATGTTCTTTCCATATCTGTTGAGATGATCATAGGATTTTCGCTCTCAATCTATCTATGTGGTGTAACACAGTAATGGGTTTAGAGATGCTGAGCCATCCTTGCCTCTCAGGCATGAGTCCCACTGGATCATGGTATGCGACTCTTTTTAATGTGCTGGTGAGTTAGGTTTGATGGCACTTGGTTTAGAATTTGTGCACCTGTATTCATCAAGAATGTTAGCCTATAGTTTCCTTTCCTTATAGTGTCCTATCTGTCTTTGTTGACCTTGTGGAATGAGTTTGGGAATATTCCCTTCTCTTTAGCTTTTGGTTAATATATTCTTATTATTTCTCTTCTCCTTCTTCTCTCTTTCTCTGTTTCTCTCTCAGCAGCACCATGAAATAAACCTAGGGCCTGACCCATGCAGTGCCACCACTGGGCAGCCTCCTAAGGATAACTTCTAATTCTTATTATGAAAGAGAGGCAAAGAAAGAGAGAGAGACCACAGCATCCCTCCACCCATCCATGGAACTCATTTGGTGCCATCAGTGGTGTTCCCGTGTATTGTTGGGGCTCCAACCCAGAGTATCAAACATGGTAAAGAAGGTACTGTATCAGATGAACTATCTCTTGCCTACTTCCTAACTCTTCTTGAGATGTTTGGTAGAATTTATTAATAAAGTCATCTAGTCCTGGTGTTTTCTTTGTTAGGAGATTTCTTTCTTTCTTTCTTTCTTTTTTTGATAGTTTTTAAAATTTATTTATTAAATAAAAAATATCAACAAGACCATAGGATAAGAGGGATACAATTCCACACAACTCCTACTACCAGAGGTCTGTACCCTGTCCCCTCTCTTGAAAGCAATCCTATTCTTTATCCCTCTGAAGGTATGGACCCAAGATCATTATGGGGTGCAGAAGGTGGAAAGTCTGGCTTCTGTAATTGATTTTCCACTGAACATTGGCAGGTTGATCCATACTCCCAGCGTGTCTCTATCTTTTCCTAGTGGGGCAGAGCTCTGGGAAGATGGGGTTCCAGGACACATTGGTGAGATCATCTGCCCAGGGAAGTCAGGTTGGCACCATGGTAGCATCTGCAACTTGGTGTCTGAAAAAGCATTAAGATATAAAGGAGAACAAATTGTTTAATAGTCAAAAACCTGAAGGCAAGAATATAGCAGATGAGATTTGGAGTCTCCATTTTGGAAAAAAAAAAAAAAGCTAGCAGGCCTATTCTAGGTATTCCAAGGGGCCCATGACTTTACTAATTTTTGTCTGTGCCCTACAGCTAATGTGCAGGTGGACCAAAAGTATTGTCTGGGGAGATGATGTCATAGTTGGAAATAAGGGGAGTCAGGTGGTAGTGCAGCAGGTTAAGTGCATGTGGTGCAAAGTGCAAGGACTGGCTCAAGGATCCCTGCTCAAGCCCCTGGCTCCCCACCTGCAGGGGAGTCGCTTCACAGGCAGTGAAGCAGGTCTGCAGGTGTCTATCTTTCTCTCCCCCTCTCTGTCTTCCCCTCCTCTCTCCATTTCTCTCTGTCCTAACAACGATGACATCAATAACAACAACAATAACAACTACAACAACAATAGAGAAAAAAACAAGGACAACAAAGGGGAAAATAAATAAATAAATATTTTTTAAAGTTGGAAATAGGACTAGAAAGCTGTATGAAGGAAGAGAATAGCTCCCAAATACGGGAAAAGTATAGAAA
This sequence comes from Erinaceus europaeus, assembly GCF_950295315.1. Classification (NCBI taxonomy): domain Eukaryota; kingdom Metazoa; phylum Chordata; class Mammalia; order Eulipotyphla; family Erinaceidae; genus Erinaceus; species Erinaceus europaeus. The sequence goes on along the minus strand of NC_080163.1, from coordinate 118,888,632 downwards.
TATTGTTAACTGTAAACCCCACTGATTTGATCTGGGGCCCATATTCAGTGCAGGAGCCTATATAACCTCTGCATCCCTGTAGGTCTAAACTTGCATTCTATGGTCATAGCTAGGAACATTCTAGGCTGCACTTAATGTCAAACCCATCTTCCTCTAGTGATAGAGTATGTTGGCCCAACCTCCCTTGGGAGAATAGGTCAGTCCCCTACCATTGCTGATCCACATTGAGGGCAAGGTCCACTAGAGGCCCACAAGGGAATCCATTATGTTGTTTCTGATGGAGGTGACCAGTGACAGTGGAGATAGGGATCTGTTAGAGGTCTTGGCCCATCATGTCTGTGTGGGAATCCCAGGATTCCCTGAGTAGGGCCCCAAGTGATTGGGTAACCTGGTAGTGACTAAAGAGTCATCATTAAAGTGTGGCAGTCTCTTGCCCTTACCCAGCTTTTGTAGTCCTTACTTTGTCTGACAAGATTAGCCTTGCAGTGATTTAGGGAAGTGAAATAGGAAGTAGGTGAGGAGGGTATCTAGGTCTAAGTAGAAGCTATTTGATTAAGTACTTTATGGTGTCTTTTTTTAGGTCTTTCTACTTGCTTGCTGCACTTATTGACTCACTGCAAACTAGTGTGCACTTTTGCCTTTAAGGTATATATTTCCCCTGACTTATGGATACATGTGCACATGTGCTCTGTCTCATGGGCCCTGGTCTATTTGTAGGTTCTGTGGCTTTGTTAGGAAGTGCACCACCTAGAATGGAATTTAAAAGTCCTATGATCTAGGAAAGGTCTCACCAGAGTAATGGAGCTGAATGATTGACATCCCAGGTCTGGCACCTCTGGACACAATCTCAAGTGAAACATGTCGAGGTGGTACTGGTTTCATTGATTTGGTTGAGATTAGCAGATACAGTGTCAATTGGTATGGATCAAGAGAAGCGTGCTGGAAAACGAACCATGCCCCAGAAGTTCCAGGACTAGGGTAAAGATGGGTTTTGTAAAGAATAAGGAAAGTTCCTGCTGTCTTAGGGTTTAAGAAGGTAGCAGATAGTTATTATTGTAACCAAGTTATTTGGAAATTTGGTTGATTTTGAAAATCCCATTGTTAGAATTTGCTGTATCATACAAGACCTCACCATGATTTATGTCATTTGATGCTATTTACATATAGCTGTGTCTTATATAGTGATGCAACCAGTTGCTTCTGGTCTTTTTGGGAGATTTCTAGCTACTGCTTAATTTCTGTGCGGATTTTCTTTCTTTCTTTCTTTCTTTCTTCCTCTCTCTCCCTTTCTTTCTTTCTCTCTTTTTTTCTTTCTTTCATTCTTTCTTTCTTTCTTTGCCACCAGAGTTATTGCTGGGGGCTCAGTGCCAGCATCATGAATCCACCACTACCAGCAGTCATTTTTCCTTTTTTCTTTCTTTCTATGTTTTATTATTATAGATAAAACAGAGAGAAATTGAGAAAGGGTGGGGAGATAGAGAGAGGGAGAGAGACAGACACCTGTAAACCTACTTCATTGCATGAAGCAGACCCCCTGTGGGTGGGCAGCTGGGGGCTCCAACCCCTGTCCTTATACTTGGTAATATGTGAGCTTAATTGTGTTTGCCACCACCAGATACCCCCTCCTCTATTTTTTTAAGTCACTTTGTTACTTGGTTAATTTTTTACAATACAGTTGTTGACACATGAATGCAATTTTCCATCTCCCTGTGACAGGTGTCTGCAAAAACACTATTTTTCTTTTTCTTTTTCTTTTCTTTTGGAAGGGGGAGAGAGAAAGAGACACCTGCAGCATTGCCTCACTAATCTTGAAGCTTCTCCCCTGTAGATGGAGACTTGGACCTTGAACCCTGGTCTCTTTGCATGGTCACATGCACTCGACCGAGTGTACAACCATCTTGCCTTGAGATTCCCACTTCTAATACTCTCCTCAAATGATGTTTTGCACAGGAAACCCAAGGATCGTGAATTTGAGAGGCTCTCCATTGGGATGTCGTAGCCCTGGCTGCATGTTACAATTCCATAGAGAATTTTTAGAAAGACATGGGCAAGATGTTTCCTGCATATTTGTTTGCCCTGAGTCTCCATATACCAAGTCCCCGGCTCTGCTTACTCCTCTGATGGGCAGAGGCACACTTAAGCACAATTTCTCCAGCATGCCATTGTGCTTCTCACAGCAGATTGCAAAAACACTCTTGCCCTCAACTGAGGCCCTTTTTCATTGTTTTGATCTCCAAATCCCCACTATCCCTTCCCTTCCCAGAGTCCTTTGTGTGCAGATTTTCCTTTTTAAATATTTTATTTATTTTCACTTATTTATTTGATAGGACAGGGACAAATTCAGGGGGGAGACAGAGAGGGAGAGAGGAAGACAGACACTCACAACACTGCTTTACCACTCATATGAAGCCTTCCCCCTGCAGGTGGGGACTAGAGGCTTGATCTCAGGTCCCTGGCATTGTAATATGAGCACTCTAATAGGTGTGCCACCAACTGTCCCCTCTGTGAAGATTTTCTATTTCTTTAGCACTCAGTCTTGGTAAGTTGTGTGTTTCTGGGAATATATCTATATCTTCTAGGTTGCCAAACTTGTAGTATGTAATTTATTTTTTTGCCTCCAGGGTTATCACTGGGGCTCGGTGCCAGCGCTACAAATCCACTGCTCCTAGAGGCTATTTTACCCATTTTTGTTGCCCTTGTTGTGGTTGTTATTGTTATTGTTGTTATAGCTGTTGTTGGCGCTAGATAGGACAGAGAGAAATCGAGAAAGGAGGGGGAGACAGAGGTGAGAGAAATATAGACACCTGCAAGCCTGCTTCACTGCTTGCAAAGCAACCCCCCTGCAGGTGGGGAGCTGGGGGCTTGAACTGGAATCCTTACCATGTGCGTTTAACCTGCTGCCCTAACACCCAGCCCCCCTGTAATCTTATATTTCTGTGACAGAAGTTAGAATGTCCCCTTTCATGTCTGATTTTCTTTGTCTTTTCCTTTTTGTCCTTAGTGAGAATATCTGAAGGTTTATCAATATTATTTAGCTTTCAAAAAAAAAAAAAAACCCTTTGGATTTACTGATGTTTTCTAATGTTCTTCTATTCATTATGTCATTTATTTATACTCTGACTTTGGTCTTTCCTTCCTTCTGAACACTTCTGCACACTTCTAGAATAGTATCTGGCCCACTGAATCCTTGTAGAATCAGTTCTTGAATGAATGAACTGAATAAGTAAATCTACCAAGGTAGATCCCTGCAAGCCCCTCACCTTCAACCCAATGTTCTTTTCTTTGAGGAAGAAGTCAATGTTGGGTCATCTGGGAGCCCAGGGCCATCTAGGGGGGCAAGTGGACCACATCCCATTCCAGGTCCTTAGCTCCACTCCCAGGGACAGAGAGAACCTCAGGTTTGTACCCCAGAACCTGGGGGCAGTCTGTCTGCCAACACAAAGCTAGGCTGGTGGTGGGGCCTTGAAAGCTGGTATTCTGGCTTGCTGGCAACCTTGGGGTCTGATGCAACACCTGATGGGGTGCTGCATCAGAGTCAAGAGGGTGGTGTGGATGTGGTGGGACAGGCTGGCGGTGGCCCAAAATTGTACCACCCTCTGGCCTAAGGTGGAGTCTTCTCAGGTCCTGGATGTGAGTTCCTATCCCATATAGCCTCTACTGCCTTGCACCTTTGTTTCCCTCATGGGCTGGGCTAATGAAAGCCCCTGGGTAGGATGCTTGGGACTCAACAGAAAGTGAGTTGGGAAGGGTCTGTACTGGGCCACTCTAGGACACAAATGTGACTACAGCTGTTCCATCACACTGTCATTTATTTAAACCCTCCTTGAGTTTAATTTCTGTTTTCAGCCCTCAGCCCCCAGGGGACTGGACTCCTCATTCTCCCTATGGCCACTAAACAAAGCTCCCTTTTGTGTATTGGAGAGCCACCTTGGTACCACCTTGGCCTCTCACATCTAAAGATCCTGCATCAATGGGCAGCCACAATCAAGTGGGGTGAAGCTAGGGAAGAGCTGGAGATGCATCCAGTCTGTGGGGTCCACATAGGGCTCCAGAGACTGGGAGTGGATGATTATCCATGAGGCTGAGTGCATGGGCCTCTGGAAGAGTACCCAGTATCCCTTTGGCTTGGTTTTAGTTTCTTTTTTTTAAATATTTTATTTATTTATTTATTCCCTTTTGTTGCCCTTGTAGTTATTATTGTTATTGTTATTGATGTTATTGTTGTTGGATAGGACAGAAAGAAATGGAGAGAGGAGGGGAAGACAGAGAAGGGGAGAGAAAGATAGACACCTGCAGACCTGCTTCACCGCTTGTGAAGCAACTCCCCTGCAGGTGGGGAGCTGGGAGCTTGAACTGGGATCCTTAGGCTGGTCCTTGTGCTTTGCGCCACCTGTGCTTAACCCACTACACTACCACCCGACTCCCTGCTTGGTTTTAATTTCTTGGCTCTCTGGCAGATTATCAGCTAGAACCAACAATGAGTACAGATGGGAAGGAATCCTGGTGGCCTAGAACTCAGACTATTCTCTGCAGGAATCCAGAGCTGGCATGCACCTCTGACCTGGTTTTCTTGTGCAGAAACTGAAACTAGGACCTTTGCATGCTCTCCAGTCTGATTTAAGGGCAGTGTTCCTTCCTGTATGCTATGATCTCTTGGAAGAGTCTGCCTCATTTCTGTTCCCCTACCCCTGTACCCAGCCTGTGAAAGAACTGGAGCTGAAAGAACCACATTAGCAACTCATCCCTGTCCCCTCTCTAACAGCTGTCCAGCCATGACCAGGAAGTGGGTCAGTGTCAAGCCACATCACAACTAGGCATCTGATGGGGGGAGGGCCTGCTGCAGGTCCCAGAGGAGTGGGCTGAGAGTAAATGGCACTTCCAGAAACTTTTGGGTGTGAAGGGGAGGAGAGAGACTGGGCCCCTGAATCAGGGGGTTAATGATCCAGCAGAGCCCAGAGCAGTGGGGCCACAGGAAGTGTCCAGAGTGGACCACAAGGGTGTTCCCCCCCCTCAGAAGAGGGGAGCTTCAGATACTCCTGGCCTCCTCTGAAATGAGCTGTAGGACCAAAAAGCACACAGGCAACACAGCCACCACCTGTGTACAGGTATATCCTAACCTGCAGGGAGACACTCCATCTTTGAGCTCATTTGCTTTGACTTTTGAGTCTTCACAGTAGCCTCCAGAGGCATCAGGAAGTTGAAGTCTAATCCCTGGACCTTGACTGCTTCTGATGAATAGACAGGCTGACCTGAGCCCTCCTACATCGTGTGCCCCACATGGGTATAGGGGGCCAGGAGGGTGGGGAGACAGTAAGTTTGGTTTGAGTTAGCTGCAGCCCAGAGGAGCATGCCAAGTCTATTTCAAGGCCGTGCAAAGTTATTTCATTTCCCATCCACATTTATGGCAGACCGTGATTCAATTAGTTCTTTTGTTGCTGGTGCAATGAAAAAAATGTGCAGCATGCTTTAAATGTTTCCCCCAACTGTGTTAGTTATTAAGTGAGTGAGTCAGGCTGGGAGGTGTAGACAGGGAGCAGGAGGGAGCAGGCAGTGGTGAGGACAGAGTCTAGGAGCAGATGGGCAGAAACAGGAAGCATGTCTGCTCAGAACCTCCTCCATCTGATTTGCTGGGGGCTCAAGGCACAAAGTGTACCCTTAGCACACTTCCTGTAGGTCTAAAGTCCAGAGTGGGGGAGCAGGGAGTACACACACACACACACACACACACACACACACACACACACACACACACAGTTTGAGGTCACTTCTCTATTGGACTCCTCCTATAGGACTATCATTTCACTCTTCCTGCACTTGCAACCTTGCCCTGCACCCCAGTCCTGCCTGCACCCCTACCCTACCCTTCAGCCTGTGCTTAACAAAAATGTAGGAGTGACATCAGTTGTTACGAGAAGACCCAGCTATGTAAACAGAGTCAACCTGGAAGCCCAGTACTCAAGGACTCTGACCCCAGGATCCAGTAGATGGAAGGCACCTTGTCCCACATGCATGGCCTTTGTGCCCATCTCCCAGATCTACCTTAGGCAGAGTCATGAAGTGAACTCTGGAGGTGTGTTCCCTATAACACCACGGCATCATGTATTACACACAACCACACAGAAAAAGGAACCCCCCCCTTCTGAGGCTGGGCAGTGGCACACTTGGTTGAGTACACAATACTAAGAGCAAGGACCTGTACAAGAATCTAGGTTCAAGCCCCAGGCTCCCCACCTGCAGGGTGAAGCTTCACAAGCTGCAAAGCAGGTCTACAGGTGTCTTATCTTTCTCTCTCCCTCTACACCTTCCCCTCTTCTCAATTTCTCTCTGTCCTATCCAATAATAAAAATTAAAATTAAAAAAATGACTGCTAGGAGCAGTGAATTTGTAGTGCAGGCACTGAGCCCCAACTTAACCCTGGAAGCAAAAGAGAAAGAAGAACCTCTCCCCCCATGCACCAACTACTGTCAGACTCCCATCCCCCCTAAAGGAATCCACCCTCAACCCAGCCCTGTGTCACCTGAGAGCAGGCTTATGGCTGTAAATAATATATGTGAGGTCATTCATGTACTCTTGTTTTGGTCCTGGTGGCTTAATAGTATCAATTTATCCGACTCTGAAAAAATCACCCCATTGTGTGACTGAATCATGTCTTACTCTCTGTCCTGCCATTGGTGGAGAGGTGGGTTGCTTCCATTGAGGGCTATTAGGACTTACACTGTCATGATCATCCCTGAATGTTGGGCCCCCAAACAGTCCTCATATTTGTCCCTGGAGGTGAAACTGCTGACTCTTTACATATTCACCTGCTTCACCTGTGCAGATGGCCCCAAGCAGTATTGCGAGTGTTTATAGCAAGTGATGTTTTCTCCACATCTAGAAGCATACTGGTGCCTCTGCCCCCAGCAGAACTTGGTATTCCCTTTCAAGATACTATTGGGGTTTTATTTTCCATCTCTGTCACTCTGGTGTGTTTACAAAGGAACACACTATTTTCCCACATATTTATGATGTTCTCTATTCATTCCAGAAGATGTGAATTACTATCTGGGCCCTTTCCCTTTCTGTCTTTTTTAAAATATATGTATATATTGTATATATTCTATTTATTTATTTATTTATTTATTTATTTATTATTGGATAGAGACAAAGAAATTAAGAGGGGAGAGGGAGATAAAGAAGGAAAGAAACAGAAAGATGCCTGCAGCCCTGCTTCACCACTCATGGAGCTTTCCCCCTGAAGGTGGGGACTAGGTGCTTAAACCTAGGTCCTTGTGCACTGTAATGTGTGCACTTAACCAAGTGCACTACTGCCTGCCTCCCTTCAGTCTTAATACTTTATATAATATTTCTTGTAGCACAACTTGGTTGTTGGTGAATTCTTCATTTGCTCTTACTTAAAAGTGGCACTTTCTCATTCTTGAAGAAAGTTTTGCTAGGTATGAAATTCTGAGTTGACAGTCTTAAGTTCTAGCACTTTAAAGATGTTCTACTTTCGTGGACTTCTGGGAGGCATGAAATTCTGAGTTGACAGTCTTAAGTTCTAGCACTTTAAAGATATTCTACTTTTGTGGACTTCTGGGAGGCATGGTCATGGAATAACTGGGCCAAATCGCCTCCCCTCCCAAAACAACAACAACAAAAAATACAACAGGAGACTCAACAAAAGTCATAATCTACAGCTGAAATTTCTGCAGCCTCAGGTGGGTGCTTGCGTGTGGTTGGAGTGAAAAGGGGCATGGGTTGAAGAACAGCAAAGTCGAATCAGCTCTGGGCAGCATGGGTGCTGAGCTACACCATTTTAGCAATTTCTTTAAGCACAGCAAGCAAGTAACATTGTTCCTAGTGCCGGAAGAAAAGAGACAGGAGCTTAAACCCTCTCAATCTTTGACTTGGGGGGTTTAGCCTTTTGAATTCAACGCAAGGATACAACATGAGACAGGGCATTTGTGACCACAAGACAGCCCAAAGCAACCTCCCACCCCATCCCACCCGCCACAGATCATACAAACAAGAGAAACCTAGAGATTACAACAGCACCACCTGCTGGCCATCAATAAACAGAACAAAAAATGCTCAAGCAGAGAAACAGATCAGCCAACTATGCCATATCAGCCAGACAGAAATGAAACAGTAAATACAAGGAATTATAGATTTAGAGAGACTCTCAGAGACAGACTACAGAAAGTTCATTATGAGGACTCTCCAAGAATTTAAGCAAGAATTAAAAGAGCATGTTACTGTGGAATTAAAACACACAAAAGAGTTCACTAAGAATCTTCAAATCTTGAAAGAGCTTCAGTCATAACTCCAGAGAGTAAAAGACATTCTAACTGCAATGCATGCCCAGGTAGAAGGCTTAGGAAGTAGATCTACACATTCAGAAGAAATAATCTCCAATCTAGAAGATATGGCCAGCCCACTCTTTCAATTCAAAGATGAGGGAGAGGAATGGTTTAGAAAGGCTGAAGCAACTCTCTGTGAAATTGCAGACTCCATTAAAAGATCAAATATAAGAGTGATAGGTATATCTGAAGAAGAGGAAAAAGCCAAAGCCAGAGCAATTTTAGCTGAGAAATTCCCTCACTTAGGAAACCATCAGAACATTCTCATTCAAGAGGCAGAATGATCACCCAGATTTATAAATACAAAAAGACCAATGCCAAGGCACGTTCTTGTAAAACTATCAAAAGTCAATGACAAGGAAAAAAATTGCTGGCTGCTATGGAAAGGAAAGAAGTTACATACAAAGGCAGAGCTATAAAACTTTCATCATATTTCTCTTCACAAACTCTAGAGGCAAGGAGAGAGTGGAATGACATATTCCAAGTTCTAAAGGAGAAGGAATTCCAGCCATGAATATTGTATCCTGCAAAGTTATCCTTCAAATATGAGGGAGAAATAAAGGTTTTCTCAAATATTCAATAACTAAAGGAATTTTCCACAATCAACCCCACCTTACAAGAACTACTGAACCGAGTCACACAAGAAAGGAGGAAACAAACGAATACACCAAGTTGCAGATGCTATCATGACATCAACCTGACTCTCCTGTACAGATGGCCTCACCAGTGTACCCTGGAACCCCACCTCTCCAGAGCCCTGCCCCACTAAGGAAAGACAGAAACAGGCTGGGAGTATGGCTCAACCTATCAATACGCATGCCCATCGGAGGAGCAATTACAGACACCAGACCTCCAACCTCCTGCACCCCATAATGACCCTGGGTCCACGCTCCCAGAGAGATAAAGAATAGGAAAGCTCCCAATAGAGGGGATGGGATATGGAACTCTGGTGGTGGGAAATGTGTAGAATTTCACCCCTCTTATTCTATGGTTTTGTCAATATTTTATATTTTTTGTTTTATAAATAAATTTTTAAAAAGAAAAGAAAGGAATAGAGGCAGGAACATAGAAAAAATTGTCAAATATATATAGCTATGGAAATAATAGTTTTACTCAATGTTTCTTTTTTATAAATAAAAAGTTAAATAAAAAAGAAATAATAGTCAACCTATATATGTAACCTTGGTAGAACTATTGTAGTTTCCAATGGAGGGAATGGTGACACAAAATTTTGGTGTGGGAATGGTGTGGAATTATACACATGTTATCTCATAATTTTGTAAATCAACTATAAACCACTAATAATTTTTTTTAAATTTTAAAGATGTTCTACTGTCTTGTGACTTCCATGGTTTTTTTGTGAGAGGCATGGAGGGCAGCCTTGGGGATAGGTGCATTGTAAACATCTTTGGAAATCTTGAATAATAAGAACTGTGTCAGACTAGGGAAATACCATAATGTTTGTGCAGAGAGAGGGAGCAGAGAAGATGATGATGATAATTATATTGTGGGTGAAACAATTAGATTTTTCACAACAGAAGGGGTGCCCCTGTCCCCCTCATTCCCAGAAGATACAGATTGTAGGACCAGTGTCTTCCATCAACACCACCATCACTATATCACTGTCATCATAACCACCACCATCATCATCTTCACCATCACCACCATCATCACCTTCATCACCTTGTTTTACTTGAGAATAAAATCCTTGTTTTCCCTATCTTTATGCCCTAACTACCCACCATAGACCCTGGCTTGGAGGCTCAGCAAGTATCTGAAGTAAGTGGAAGAAATTAACCTATTAGTTCCAAATGGATACCAGTTTCTTCATTATAATGTTATCATCTTCAATAGAATTAGGTGGTCATCTCAGTCATCACAATGATACTTCTGGGTCAGTCTTTTGAGCACATTTTATAGGTTGGAAATCAAGGCACAGAACTAGTGGTGGAGTTGGAATTTGGAAACAGGTCTGAGTAGCAAGTTCCTCTCTCATGAGGAAGCCCAAAATGAATAAACCCCTGCATCCCCAGGCTAAGGGCACTGGGACACTTGCTGTGATATTAAAGATAGAAGACTTTAAGGATATCAGAAGGAAGTGTGCATCCCAGATGCTATGCTAAACAAAAGCAAGCATTTAAAAATTAAAGTGAAGAGATCCGGTTGCAAAGAGAGGGTTGTGTGAATGTTCTTTGTCCTGAGGTCGACCCAGAGTACACACTGACCACCCACTATGCACCAGGCACCACCATCTCCCCAGGGTGCCTTCCAAAGCCAGACTTCAGGTTGGTGGCCAGCCAGTCATTGGCTCTGGTCTCTGAGGCCCAGGACTGATGGCCTCATCCGGAATCTGAACAATCCGATGAAGAGACCAGCTTTCCAAGAGACAGACTTATGAAGAAACAAAAGCAGCCCTCTCCTAAAGCAGCCCCCTTGCCGGCAGACATGAGAAAGCTGGCCCATAGCAGCCTAGCTCCAGGAAGCACAGAGCCTGCTTTCTTGTCCACCACGCCAGGAGGCAGCTTGGTCCCCAGTGCCCACACATGAAAGCACCCCTAGTCAGCTTCATTCCGGATGAGGATCCTCCCTCCAAATCATGGGAGAGGAAATGCAATATTATTCTAGGACTTGCCTCTGCATAATAGTTGGGGAGGACAGAGAGAACAATCCAGCACTTATATCAAACACAAACAAGCCCTCCCACCTGCCCACTGCTGCCCCAGAAAGGGGACTTGGCATTGAGGGTACAGGTTCATGTCATTCAGGTCTCAGGACCCAGCTTCTAGGTCACAGCCTAATGGAGCTGAGGAGGGGAGGGCAAGAGTCTGAATACATGGAACATTGGTGAGGGTCTTCTGGAGACTTCAGGAGCCCACCCAGCAGCAGACAGAGCTCTCAGTGACAGAGCTGCTCTACCATGCCTCCATGCAGCCTTCTTAACACACATTTGGCCCTCCTTTTCTGGGAATGGGCACCGTCACTGTCTTGGAGCAGTGGCAGCAGGGAGAACCTGACCCAGGAGAAGATGGCCTGGGCAGAGTGGGGCTCATTCACAGGTGCTCCCTACACATTTACATGGGACAATGTGGCTACCCCCATGCACCTTGTATGTGACAAAGCAGGCTCATGGGCTAACAAATGGGGAGGGGTGCGAGACTCAACCACAGACTCTTGGGGGACTAGCCACACTGTCACAGCCCACTTCTATCATGTTCTCTGAAGCCACAGCTGGCCATCTAAGCAGGACCAGGTCCATGTCTCCCAGGGCTAAGACCATGACTTTTAATTGCATTGTTTTCCTATAAAAAAAAAAAAAGAAAGGGGGGATCGTATTCTGCACACAGAATTGGGAAACTATAGCAAAACTTAATAGGGACCTTCCAAAACTGCCCTTAATTCTGGTTTCAGAGACTCCACTACCAAATTCCCACAGGTGCCCGTTCTGGCAGCCTGCATTTCCTTCTGTGCCTTTTATAGACTCAGCAAAGACATTCTCATATACATGGAGCTGTACACATAGAAATGCCAATTCACTGAAACAATAACACATTGAAACAACAGCAAAAAAAAAAAAAGGGAATACAGATATCAGGAGGAGGATCCCTGCACAGCTGTAAATCCTGACCATCAGGGGCCCAGTATGCATCAAAGCTCACACAATACACAAATGCTCAGTTCCTCCATGTAGATACCTGGCTATGAAAAGTCCATACTGTACAGTTTCTCAGAAACACTGCATTCATGCCATTCTCATGTCTGCAAAAGCAGGTGACAGCAGACAGTGTTCTGCTTCCCCAAGATAGACCTGAAGAATTCACAGTTCTTCTGAGAGCCCAAGCAGGTAGTAGTGTAGTCCAGATCTGTATAGGTATTGGGCACCCACCCCAACTGTAGAGGGACTACATGGAAATATGGTTGAGGACTGGGGAGCGAGGGGGGATCCCGGTTGGTTAGTGAGGCCTAGGTGTAGGTGTGGACACAGACCACATTTGGACTCTGCTCATTTATTGCTCCCCCTGCTGCTTCCGCTGCAAGGGGTGAGGCCTAAATGGATGCAGCACATGTTCACTCAACATACACACAGAGTTGAGGTGAGACCATCAGCCCATGGCTGTCACCTCCAGTCCTACTGTCCCTCCAGTCCTACTGTCCCTGGAAAAGGCCCCACCTGGTGATCTCTGCCCAGGGAGGAGAGGGCCTAGGAAGATAGGAGGACTTGAACACCTACTGACCTCCAAGACAGGACAGGCCTCCCTAGTATGGCTCTAAGTGTATACAAAGAGACACCCCTCTCTCTGGACTCAGGGGCCCTTGGCATGCAGAGCCATATGGAGAAGGATATTCATTCCCTCGTCTGGTCCCCCCAACAGGTCAGGTGGGACCTGTCATGGGCCTACAGCAGCAGGTGGCAAAGCAAAATCATGAATTTCTTTCATGTCACTAAAGGAAAGAAGACCTGGCTTACGTTTGGGTCGGCCAGGGACGGATAAACAATTTGGATAGAAGTCGACCCAGGGCTCCTCGCCACATTTTTTCTAGAAGAATGTTGGCTGTTTCAGTAGCCAGGTATGGAAAAAGCAAACCTCGGTACAGTGAAGTCATTCATGGAGCAGAGCAGAAGCGTCTCCACGGGCCCAGGTGGTGAGGCTGCTACTCCCAGAGCTGCTGGGCTACAAGGGATGGCTGTGTGCACAGCACGACCAGTCACCCCGACAACATGAAAACACATCAATGCGCCTTTGACAGAAGCTTCCTCACAGGCTGCCATCAGCAGCGAGCTGAGCAAACTGTAAATGTGCAGTTATCCCTCGGAGACATAATTATAGGAAAGAACAAGGACAGTGGCATTTGGACTGGGGCACTGGCTCCTTTCCTAAGCTAGGCTGGGTGTCGGGCATCCGGACACAGAGGCGCAGGGGCTAGGCCCCAAGGCCCCAGGGCGGGAACTGAAAGCCGCTGTCCCTGTCCCTGCCCCAGGCCTGCCCTGGGCACTGCCATTCCTTGAGCCAAGCACAGAGATCTCCACCCAAGCCCTGGCTCTGCAGGCACCCCATGAATGGGCTCATTCATGCGCCAGGCCTCTGGCTTGGGTTACGGCAGGCCGGCCTCCGCTGCCTGTTTTCTTTTCATTAGAAGGTTCCCTTATGGAAGGTCAGGAGCTGCGTCTGGGATACTCTGCTGAGAGCTGCCTGTAGGCCCCAGCACACTTGTAAAAAAGTCTGTGGCCACAGCAGATAGGGAAACTGAGTCTCGGATCATTGGGCTGTAGCGGAATCTCCAACTCCTGGAAGGATCCATAGGCAGCCAGAAGCCCTGAGATAGGACTGGTTCTGCTCTGTTGAGGTGAAACCTAGTGAAGGGAAGGGCTCAGACTGGGTGGGAGCTCTAGCCAATTTCACAATTGCCTCTAGCACCCCTCCCAGAACCCCAGCTTCTCATTTACACATAGGGCCTTCCCAGTGAAGTGCCTGCCACCTTTACAGCGGTGTCCCGCCTGAACCCTATGCCCACCTGTGCCTTCTCCACACCAGGTAGACAAGCCTCCAGCTCTCTTCCTGGCAGGGCAGGGGGCATGGGCCACATGCCCAAAGAAGGCCAGCTTAGAGAGGCTAGGAAAGGGCAGGAAAGCTGCAATGTGAGGACAGGAAGGATTTCCTGAAGGTGGCAGAGCTAGTCTGGGAGGAGGTGAGGAGGTGGGCTTCCAGCCCAAGGTCGGGGACTTGGATGCAGCTCATGCATGTGAGTATGTGGAGGTGTTCATGGCAGGGTTTTGAGACACACTCCTCCCTCCTCCCTCCCTCTCCACTCCCCCTTTTTGGTCACAAATGGGGTGAGGAGTGAGTCACCACAGTCAGGCTGGAATGTCTCCTTGGAATGCCTTGCCTGACAGCCACCCCCACCCGCCCCTACCCCTGCCCCACCCAGGGACACTCTCTTTCACCCTCCCTCCTCCCTCCTTTCCTATCGCTCTCCCCCCTCCTCCCCCAGTTTACTCATCTCTCCACTTCCCCTCCTCCCCTTATTCCCCAAACTTTCCTTCTCCTCATCCTCCTCTTCCTCCTCCTCTCCTCTCCCTCCCCTTTACCTCCCTCTGCTGGGTGAGCCCAAAGCACCCTGCACAGGTGAGGACACATGCCTCCCAATACACTCCAGAACTCTGACCTGTGACTGGGGTATATTTTGGGAGCAACAAAGCTAGTGTGAAGATAAAGACATGCTCCTCTCCACCTTGGGCTTCCCTTGTGTACCCCAGAACCCTCTGTCTTTGGGTCCCTGCTGCCACACTACCTTTACCCTGGACTCTGTTAGGAGATGGACAGTGACAGTGGCAGGTTGGCAATGTCCCCTCATTCCTTGGGATGACTCCCTACCTCCCCAACTTCAGTTTCCCCTGCCTCAAAAATGGGTCTGAGAAGGCTATGACATGTGAAGTTTGCCGAGAGTATCCAGGAGGATTGGGACACCCCCTAAGCCCATCCATTATAGCCACAGATGGGCCAGAGGGCAGAAGTTCTGTCTTCCAAGGACAAAGATCCTTTGGTCCCCCTGGGTCTGACACAGATGTGTACACATGGGCACATTAAGCAGGCAAGGGATGGGACATAACTTTTGGGCAGTTATCTGCAGTGATAGCTGCAGGCTAAAGCCAGTCAGTGTCCAGCTGAGTGGTCATGTGACCTAAGGACCCAGGCATCTTTGGCACTTTCTTAACCCTCCACCCTACCCAGGCTCTGCTGCAGGGTTCTGTCTTGGAATGGGGCAAGAATTAAGTGATAGAGCTGATGAAATAGCTTAACTTGGATACTGTGCTACTTTGCCATATGCACAACCCAAGCTTGAACTGGGACCCCATCGAATTGAAGAAAGCTTTAGTACTATAGTCTCTCTCTCTCTCTCTCTCTCTCTCTCCCTCACTCCTTCTCTCTCCCTCTCCCCTCTCCCCTCTCCCTCTCCCCTCTCCCTCTCCCCTCTCCCCTCTCCACTCTCCCTCTCCCTCTGTCTCTGTCTCTCTCTCTCTCCCCATGTTTCTGCCTCTTTATTTTGAGGGGAAGGGATGGGGAACAATAATATGATGACACAGGGTCTGGTCTGGAAGAGGGAACTTAGCTGTCAGTTACTTTGGGCAGGTTCACTGTGCATCCCATGCCAAGCCATCTCCTTGGGGGATGGGGGGTGGGGAGGGCAAGGACACAGGCCAGGCAACTTCAGGTTTCATTTATTTCCAATAGCAAAGAGGTCTGAACTGGGGCTCCCCCAAGCCAGCCTCCACCCCCTCTGCCATGCTACTGTTCAGTTCTGGGCAGGGGTGTATGGACTTGACTCCTTGGTCAGATTGGGGAACTGTAGGGAAGTGGGGTGCTGCCTGGGTTAGCACAGAACCTAGACACCTGGGTTGCAGGTCACCCCAGGGAATTGACACCAAGGCTTTTACCCTGGATGCTGCTGACTTTGCCAGATGATTCTTTGTCACAGGGTGTCCTGTGCATGTAGGAGGTAAGGAACATCTCATGCCATTGCTGTCCCCTAATTGTGACAACCAAAAGTGTTCCCAGATTTTGCCAGATTTCCCATGGAGCAGAAAGTCTTCCTCCAGTGAGAAGCACCAGGTTTCTAGAAGCAAGAGGCCTGGAGGACTGGAGTGTGTGTGTATGTGTGTGTGTGGGGGGGGGGAGGGTGTGCTTGGAACCTGCCAGGATTGAACCTGGAGGGCTGAGCTCCCAGCTCTGTGGGACAGTGGCCCTCTGTGTGGCTTTAGTGAGTTCTAGCCAATCCTCCTGCAAGATAGGAGGGTCTCTGTTCCCCAGCTCCCAGAACTCAGGCAGGGCCACAGCTGCATAAAGTAAGGGCTTCCCAGCTTCCAGGAGCTCCAGAGAGAACTTGCTTCCCACACCCAGAGAGAGCTCAGATGCACCTTAAGGTTGGTGTGTGTACTTCTCTCTCTCTCTCTCTGAAGCTGAATTTTAGGAATGAGAATGAACTGTCAGGACAGACAAGGAAGGAAAAACTCTGGGACTTGAAATAGGGGACCCCTACACTGAGAATGACAGAGAGCCTACTTGACTGAAAGAGGGATGAACTCACAAGGGTGCTCAGTCCCTTGCTAAGCTTTCTTCCCACGGAGAGGGAGAGAGAGAGAGAGAGAGAGAGAGAGAGGAGATCTTAGACCCCTACAGTGCCCAGAAATATGAGCCCTGAGCCCTTCATTCATTCAGGTCCTCAAGGCAGCTGGCAGGAAGTTCTGGAACTGCCTTCCCAAGTCATTGGAAAGTGGAGGTGGATTTGCAGTTGCTCAGTTCATTGTAACTGGGAAGTAAGGCAGGGAGGTCAGAGCCACTCATTCCTGGGTCCCTGCAGTGTTTTGGGCTAACGCCCTGAGGTTCCCCATACTGTGCTTTACATAAGAAAGGTGTTCCTCCAGGGCATGAAACTTGAACTTGGGGAGTTCCCGCTGCTAAAGAAGCCTCAGGGGAGTGTGGTTCAAAGGCCCAATTCTGAAAGGAAGCCTTTTTGTAATGGGAGGAAAACACCCACATTTCACCTCTTAGAAGCCCCCCCATCCCCTCCTTGGCTTCATCTACAGTGGGTAATGGGCTGCCCCCCTGCTGCTGCTCCCCCCATACTCCACCCCAGGAAAACACATATACACTCAATATGACCTTGAGTAGGTCCCCTGAAGCTATTAACCAGGTGACCATAAAGGCCCCTCCCCTTCTAGCCATCTGTCTGTCTCCCCCCCCCACCCCCCACCCATGTTTCAGAATTCAGAGCAAAGACAGATTTAGGAAAGCATTCGCTCCCACACCCAGATCCGAATACCCCTAGGTGTAGTGCTACTCTGGGGGGGGGTGTGCAGGGGATGAGTCTCAAATTTGGTCTAAGAGACAGTTGTGTGACTCCTGGGAACAAGGTTAAAGTGTGGTTACCTGGAGGTCTGGAAGAGGAGATGGAGGTAGAGGAGGATAGTTAGGCTCCCCTCCCCCTCCTCCTCCCCCTCCCCGCCCCGCAGAGATGAAAGTCCCTCTAAAGCCAAGTTGGCTTGTGAGCAGTACCCCAAACGGTAGGGCAAGAGGGCCGGGGCAGGGTAGAGTGGTGCCTTTCCCACCAGGGCCCCACCAGCAGGGTGGATGCCGTGAAACCCACACCTAGGAAGAGTGGGACTGCAGTAGCTGGGGTGGGGGCCAGGGGGCTAAGCCTGTAACCCAAGCCGGCCCAGTGCCTGGGGGCCCACGGGGGCGCGGGGGCTGGGCGCACCGACCGGGTTGCAGAGCTGTTGAGAGGATTTGGCCAGCAAGCGGCCGACCTGGGAAGCGGTTGGAGGTGGCCCCTTCCTCTCCCCACCCCGCCCCGGAGGGGCAGAGCACTGCGCGGCGGCGGGGCGGCTCGGTGCCCGGCGGGCGGGCGGGCGGGCAGCCCGTGTGCGCGGCCCGGGCGGGCCTGCGGTCAGGGATGAGGACGGCGCCTCTGCTGGGCTGCGCTTGGGCCGGGTTCCGGGAGCTCATTCGTATCCGCCAGCGCGGCGAGCGGAGCGGGGCCGGAGGAGTAGGAGTAGGAGGTGAGTGTGGATGCGTTGCCTGCGCCTCCCAGGACAGAGCCACTGGTTCGGGTAGAGGGACTCCTGGCTGGGAACCTCAGGGGCCACCTGGTTGCCTGCGCCCAGCCCCCTCCCCGCGCCCCGCTGGTGCGCCCCGGGGAGGCCGCCGAACTGACCCTCCCTCCCAGCCCTTGCTGCGGCGACTCGCTCGCCTGGCCTGGACGTGCATCTCCGCTGACGCCGTGCGTGGGGGCTCAATCTCAGCCCAGCCAGGAGCTTTTGCAGGCTCTCGCCAGCTCTGCGGGGCACTTCGCAAAGTGCAGCCCAAGTGCCAGGAGCTGCATGCCCGTCAGAATCCCGAACCGGGGGCTCCGGGAATCGAGGGCGCCCCTCCAGAAAACGGGGAGCAGGATGCTTGACTGGAGATTTGGGGGGCAGTGCCAGGCCGTGCGCTTGGGACCCCCCGAGCCTGTTCATTCATTACGGGTACGAGCCCTTGGTGCGTGGACCCGGTAGTCCCCTCCTCCCGCCACCCCGGGCGTGATGGCACCGCAGCGCTTGGGCACTGAGCGCGCTCTCCGGGCCGCAGAAGCAGCGCGCTGGGCTGGGTGGGGTCTGAGGGCACCAGAGGGAGTGGGGGGGGGAGGGGTCTATGCTGCCGCACTCCTGCGGGGGAGCCACGCGGCGCCCACACCCGGACGGCGCCCGTGGCCAACTCAGCGCCCCGGAGTCAGACCCGTGGGGATGGGGCGCCGCGCGGCGGCTGCAGCCGGAAGAGTAGGCCTATGGGGCCCGGGGGCTTCCCGAAGCCACTGGAATCCTGCCCTTGCACCCCTGGTCTGGGCGACGACAGGCGTCATGGGGGCAAGCCTGTGGTGATCAGTGGACACTGCTGGGGGCGAGGGGGTCACTGTGCCTGATCATCTCCACCGGCCCCCTCAGCGCTGAGGTAAACTCCCCCAGAACCCAAGCTAAACCTACACTTTCTAAGCAGGGGCTGTGCCACGTGTTACGGTTTTATCGTATCCTGGGATGGGTTGGCACCCCTTATTTTAGAGGACGACCAGAGGGTGGAGGAAGTGAGCCCTGAGCCATGGACCCCCTCCAGACCCACTGTAGCCTCCAAGCAGGCTGCTGTGGGCTGAGTAGATGTGGATGCAGGCCCTCGCCTGTCCTGCACAGATTGCCCACCCGCCATTACTCCCGCCTTCCTGATAACAGATAAGATAAGGAAATTGCCAGGACAGTGCTGGGCAGGGAACCTCAGGAAGTTGGGGAGGAGTTTCATTGAAGGGAAGGGAGGTAGCCTGACAGGATCATATCATAGGCCCAGTGGGGGTGGTGAAGGTGAGGGTGAGGGGGTGACTAGGAGGTTGAACAACTTGAGAGGGAAACCGTGTATCTGGCAACATCCCACATAGGGGCCTCAGGTGAGGGTGTGTCTCCCCAGACCTGGACCCCAGGCCAGCTGCAGCCCCCACAGTGCAAGTCCCAGGATTGTCAGCTCCCTCATCGATACCATCCATCTGTCTCCCTGCCTCCAGGTTACTGCCTCTGCTTGAATACCTCCAGGGATGGAGAGCTCAACCTCTAACCCAGAAGTCTTGCCCCTGGAATGCACTCAAAAGTTTTACACAAAAACTAGGCTTCATGTCGGGTGCCTCTGCAGAATGCTAGCAGTGAGATTATGTCTCTGGAGGTCTAATCTCTGCAGATCCTGCACGTTTCACTTGACACCCCAGGTCAGGCACAGGCTGCTCCTTCCAGGCGCCTCTGCCTGTCTCCACATTTGCTGGAGGGAATCAGTCCTGTATGCAAGCTGACCTGGAACAGAACCCAGTACTCACCTCCTTCTGAAGTCCTGGCACGAGTGATGGCTGGAGTGGTATCAAAGTGTGGTGCTTCCCTGTCAGTTTGCACCCCTGCTGAGCTTGCTACCCTGATCTGATTCTCTCACTGAGTTGTGATGTGGTCACACTGGGGGCTGAAAGTGAGGGGGGCAATTGAATAGGACTGCTGGGGCTATATGGGTAGGACACAAAGTTTGTGAGTACTGTCTCCCTGTTGGGAAAATGGGGAGGCCCCACAGGAACCCTGGAATGGGCTGAGGTGTACCCAGTGAGCAGCTTGTGAGCTAGTGCCAAGGAGTCTGGGAAAGGGGCTAGGGCTAGAGTTCCAGGATGGTGATGGAAGGGACGGTGTCAGGACAGCTACCTTGTCTAGTCATGCCAGTCAGCACCCTCATCCCCAGGTCTGTCAGCCCACCTTCACTATGGTTCACTCTAGAACTTCAAGTGGGAAAAATTGGAGGATGATTTGAACATTACTTGCTCCTGGCCCATGTGTTAGGACAACCAGGTGCACCCTCCCCTTCTTCTCCATGATGGTTGGGGTCCTTCTCACCTCCCCCATGCCCTCCTGCCCTGTACACCAGGTCTTATGTCTCTCTTCTCCCTCTGCTCTGCCCTCAGCATCACACATCAGGCTGTCCCCCCCCACCAAGACATGTTCAGAGCCCCATCCCTGCTCACATAAGTACCAGGAACTTGAGCACAGGCTGGTCGGACACTTCTAAGATTCTACTGCTGCCTCATTCTCTTAAAGGAATGGAGTTGCCGTTGCCCAGGCCTGTGTCTTTGACCTCTTTCCATGTTAGTTCATCACCACCACTCACCATGGTGGCTTTGCTGGAGTGGCTGATTGGTATGAGCCTTGGGAACAGCTGGCAATCTTGTGCTTCATTTACATGTCAAATCATCTACAAACTCACTATTATGTGGGTGGAAGGAAAGGTGGGCCTGTATAGTTGGTCACTGCATAGGGGCACTCAACCTATATTCTATCTACTAGTCCTCCCATACACACCCTGAGGCTGTGTCTACCCAGGGAGTCACTGTCTTCTAGACTTCAGAGGTACCTGCTTTAGATGTATGTGCTTGTAGATGCTTATCTTCTTCATGAGGATGTTGCTTGACATCCACTGGAAGCTGCCTCTCTGAGAACCAGGCCATTGTCATTACTGATTTGGGGTTCCCTTTTCCTTCTCAGGTGCTGCCAAGCACTGGGGGTCTTATATTCTGGGTCCACATCATTCTTGAGGACACCCCAGGGTCCAGGGGCAGCAGGCCAACTTTGGAGAGGGGGCAGAAACAGAACCTACCCCAGGATCCTGGCTGTGGTCAGAGCCCCAATTCCTGCCTCCAGATGTTCTTCAACGCCTCCAGCCCTGCCCACTCTGCCATCCTGTGGTTGTGAGTCCTGGCTTGTGAGAGGGGGAGAGTGAGCTGTGATGGGGGCTGTGACCCTGGCGTCAAACTACAGGGTTCCTGCCGGTTACTCATCCGGCATGTGGGGATTGAAGTGGTCTAGGAATGACATCGCTGTTTCAACAGGGCTGGCTTTGGGGAGGAGATATCCAAATATAAGCTCGGTCAGTGGCCATGGAGCCTGAGGTTAGACTGTGCAGGCTTGGAAGGCGGGCTTGTCTGGGGCTGGGGTGTCACCTGCCATAACCCAGTTGTCTGATCCTAGTCCCCCACCCCACCTACCACTGTACCCCCATCATGCCCAAGGGAGACTCTCAACCACCATACATCCCCCTTCCAGATTAGGGTGGGAGGCTGCGGACTACCTGGCATCAGAACAAGGAGTGATTTTAGGGGGTCTGCCTTATGGTCTGATCAGCAGAGAGGCTATTGTCAAAGTAGTTATCAGCTACACACCCCTGGGCCCCAGAAAAGTGAAGCACAGTGAGGGAGATGCCCCCAGCCTGTTCGGGTGCCCGGGAAAGAACCAGCAGCAGGACAGGAGACATTCTGTCCCTGGCCGCCTGCTCACAGCCTGTCCAAACCGTTCACAGGCAGGAGGCGGCTAAACAGAATGGGCATTCATGAGCGGCCTTCGAGGCTTCCCCGCCTGGGCATGGCCCCTGCAGACTGTGACGGTGGCATTTCCGCATTCCTCCAGGGCCACAGGGCCAATGTGCTCCAAGCACAGGCATAGAGCCTCTGCCATGTTGGGGGTGGGGATGTGGGCAGGGGTCAGCATGGAGTGGCCAGGACTGTGAACAGTGAGGCTCAGGAACTGGGACTAAGTGCAGTGTTGGGGACATGCATCCAGCATCCCCCCTCATGCTGTGCACAGAGCCTGCGAGTCCTGTTGAAATTCAATCCACACTGCAGACAACTTTATGAAGAGTAGTCAGTGGTGGTTAGTCCAGTCACAGGTCGTGCAACTGCCACCACCACCCAGTTCTAGATCATCTCTGTCCCCCAAAGAAACCTGTACTGTGTGACCCAGGAGGCTATGAAGTGGGTAGAGCACCATGAGGTTCTGAGTTTGATCTTCCATATCAAATGTGCCAGGATGATGTTGTGGTTCCTTCTCTTTCTCTCTGTCTCTCCATCTCTCTCTCATATTAGTAAATAAGTAGGGAACCTAATGGTGGTGCACCCAATAAAGTACACGTTACCATGTGCTACAATCCTTGATCAAGCTCCCCCACCCCCACCCCCACCTGCAGCAGGGAAACTTCACTATCACTAGAACTATGTCACAGGTATCTCATTTTCTCTGTGTGTCTCTCTTTTCCTCTCTCTCTCTCTCTCTCTGTCTCTGACCCTATCAAAAAATAGGGGGGATGTGGTCCCGGAGGTGGTGCAGTAGCTAAGGCACTAGACTCTCAAGCACGAGGTTCTGAGTTTGATCCCCAGCAGCATATGTACCAGAGTGATGGCTGGTTCTTTCTCTCCTCCTATCTTTCTCATGAATAAATAAATAAATTCTTTTAAAAAGTAAGGAGGGAAAAGGTTGAGAGTGTTTTGCCAAAAACTGAGAAATCTTGCATATGTACCAATAACTCTATTTACTGAAAGCCATTAATCTCCCAATAAAATATTTTTTAAAATAATTTTAAAAGAAGAAAGGGAGAAGGGGGTCAGGCATGGTCACACATGGTTAAGTGTACATGTTACCAGGTGTAACAACCTCTGTTTAAGCCCCTGCTCCCCATCTGCAGAGGGGATTCTTCACAAGCTGTGAAGCAAGCACTACAGGTGTCTCTTTGTTTCTCTCCCTTCCTACCTCCCCCTTCTCTCTCGATTTCACTCTTTTTAAGATTTTTTAATTTATTGGATAGAGACAAAGAGAAATTTAGAGGTCAGAGAAGGCTAGAGAGGGAGAGAGACAGAGACACCTGCAGCACGGCTTCACCACTTGTGAAGCTTCCCCTACTGTAGCTGGGGACCAAGGGCTTGAACCCAGATACTTGTGCACTATAAATGTGTACTCAACCAGGTGTGCCTGGCCTCTCTCAATTTCTCTCTGTCCTATCAAATAAAGAAAAGAAAAGAAATGGAGCCAGGCAGTGGCACACTAGTTAAGGGCACATAATGTGAACTGCAAGGAACTGCACAAAGATCCCAGTTCGATCCCCCAGTTCCCCACCTGCAGGAGGGTAGCTTCACTAGTGGTGAAGCAAGTCTGCAGGTGTCTGTGTTTCTCTCCCCCTTTCTGTCTTCCCATCCTCGCTCAATTTCCCTCTGTCCTTTCTAACAACAACAAAAATAGCAACAATAACAACAACAACAAAAAAGATGACTGCCTGGAGTAGTAGATTTGTAGTCCAGGCTCTGAGCCCCAGTAATAACACTGTAGGCAAATTAATTAATTAATTAATTAATTAAAAAGAAAGGAAAAATGGCTACCAGGAGTAGTGAATTCATCAAGCAGGTACTGAGCCCCAGAGATAACCCTGGTGGTAAATAATAATAATAATAAATAATAGAAAAACAAGAAGAGATAAAGAAAAAGGAAAACCATGCTGGTACACTAGTGACTTCAGACTTCTACACTGTTCCCATCAGTGTGTCTGCTCAGCACATTTCCATAATTGCTACCACGCCGTGCCTTCCTCTATCCAACTCTTTCTGGGACCTCCTACAGCAGAGCTAGGGAGCATAGATGGAGGCCCTCACTCCATCCCACAGCAGCCCCACACTGCCAAGTGCCAGGCCTCCACTGTCCACCTTCTTTGGGAACAGATGCTGGCTCTCTCTGACACCTGACTGTTGTGTGTTGCACTGCATGAATACACATGTCCAAGTTTAAAGTGCTTGTGTTTGCCTTTCTGGGATGGCTCCTTGGTATGGGAATGGAGATCACTCTGGCCTCTGGAGCTGCTCCCCAAATTATTTCTACAGACCCATCATTGTCATTGTTGTCTCCGTTATAGAATGAAACCATGTGCCACTCTCATGAGTAACTTCCCAAGTTCCTTCAGGCATGCCCTCAAAGCTGGTCAGGTCTGAGTCTCAAAGCTGCCCACTGCCACAGGAATCACCTGTGGAGATGCTCCAGTGGCCTGCTGGACTGAGGAAACTATAGACGAGATCAGGGAGACAGTTCCATGTGCAAGGATTCTAGAAAGTCTTCCTGGAGTAAGGGGTCTCTGAGCTGGGTTTTGACAACTAACTAGGGGTTGACCAAGCACTCCAGAAAGGAAAGGAGCCTCCAGATAAAGAAAACAGTAGAGGCATAGAGGCTCAGAGACAGCTTGAGTTGGTGACATGAACCCCTAGAGAGTCCTCATGACCACTGGGCTGGGGTCCCCAGCCCCTGGCCACTCTAAATTTTGGGAATGTCCTCTGCATGCATGGGAAGCAATGGAGGGGAGCTACAGGTTAGTGCCTTGTAACCATGGATGGGCCACACCCCTCTCATGCCTTGCTTTCCTTACTGCAGAGTAGAACCATGAGGCATGAGAGCCTACTCAGGGTACACGGAAAGTGGCCAGCAGTGATTGCATTGTGAGTACCTGGGCTTTCAAAGTCCCCATGTCTCACTTCTTCCTCACCAGGAGAGTCATAGAGGCAAGGTGGACACCACTGTTTAATATGAACTTAACCATTTGTGGACTCAGGTTCCAGCTGGCAGGCAAAGCCCTTGGGAAAAGCAAGGTTAAAGCCAGTGTTGTAGACAGTCAGGATTCACAGTCTGTCCTCCCAGCTAGGCTTGTCCTCTTAGCAAAGAAAGGCAAGACCCTGCAGGGGCAGGGTGGGAAGGGAGGGACAAGTGTCACCTGTGGTAGAGGCCCCCACACTCCTTCCTGCAGAGTAGCAGCTTCACACCCACTTGGAGGCCTTTTAGAGAAGGCCTGACTCAGGACAATGAATCCAGGGATTTTAAAACTGTATTTTAAACCCTGTGCTGCTGAATTTGCATCCAAGTCAGAACAGTCTGACAGAAACAGAAACTGAGGTGAATGTGGTATACAGCATAGAATGCCATGTAATATAAACTAGGATATGAGCTATATGCAGGGTATAATGGGATGTAACCCACATGTAATATAACGCAAGGTCACAGGTCACTTGTATTGTTCTAATAGCTATGTTGAAAAGCATGGAAAGAAACAGGTGGAATTAATTTTATATGACACAGTACAGCCAAAACATCATCACTCTAGTGTGTAATCAATGTAAAATCTGTGAGATGATTTAGATTTTTCATGGCGTGCCTTTTGTTTCACCCCGGAGATGTGTCTCACTTCCGCCAGCTGCTTGTGCTACTGACCTTAAGCCACCTTTGGTTTCTGAGCTGTCTTCACTGTGGAATCCCTGATGAGTGTACTCACATGGTGCTCCTCCATCCCAGGCCCTCCAGCACTTCCTGCCTGCTTCCTTCAGGAAGCCCCTCCAGACTGTTCTTTTTTCTTTATGCCTCTATTTTAAAAAATGAGGGTTGAACCCCAGGACAGAATATAGTCTGTTTCCTGCATCAGCCCCCTCAGCCCCCAGCAGTTAAACCCAATCTTCCCTCTTCACCCAGACCTGCCAAGTCTTGACAACTTTATCCTCTGGATCCTGATCTTTTTTTTTTTTTTAAAATATTTATTTTATTTATTTATTCCCTTTTCTTGCCCTTGTTGTTTTATTGTTGTAGTTATTATTGTTGTTGTCGTTGTTGGATAGGACAGAGAGAAATGGAGAGAGGAGGGGAAGACAGAGAGGAGGAGAGAAAGATAGACACCTGCAGACCTGCTTCACCACCTGTGAAGCGACTCCCCTGCAGGTGGGGAGCTGGGCTTCAAACCGGGATCCTTGCACCGGTCCTTGTGCTTTGCGCCACCTGCGCTTAACCCGCTGCGCTACCGCCCGACTCCCGATCCTGATCTTTTTTATCCCTAGGTGCTGTGTTCTAAGCACTTGGGCAACAGCTATCCCAAGTTATCCCTCTCTTCACTCACTGATACACTATTTTTCTCTCCTTGGGATGTTTGGAAAACTCCTAATCATCCTTCAAAACTTACCTCTGATATCACCCTGACTTTCCTCTGCTGTTTTTTTTTTTTTTAATTCACTGCATAGCCTGCGTATGTGCAGTATCACCATCCATGTGCCGTTGTTCATTTTAGAGAGAAATGGAAGAGGAAAGACACCTCAGCACCACTCCACCATCTACAGAGCTTCCCCACTGCCTCCCTGGTACTCCCATATAGTGCCAGGCCCCAACCCCAGGAATATCCGCTCTGTTGGATATTCCATCTCTCAGACTCTCCATCGCTGCCTTTTAGTTCTGCCCTGTGCTACATAGTCCCAAATCTCCTAGAGTCCCCAGAAGACTGAGATTGAATGAGGGTCGTGATACCACCTCCTCTGAGCTTGGGGGGGTCCATCAGGCCAGAGAACAGCTGTGGAAAGCATCAGGCATGTGTGGGTGGGTCGTCTCTGCAATCTCAGTAAACATCTGGCCTTGGGGCCTGGCAGGAAGCTGACCCTGAGGGTGCCACCCGACTGGCAGCTTGTCCCATCTATAAATACAGTCTCAACGTGGACCAGCCCACGTGCATTCCTGCCGCCTGGCCCCAAGTACCCTCCCAGCGGAAGGATGGCCGCCGGCGGCTCAAACCTAGCTACAGCAGCCCCTCTTGGGGAGTGGGAGCGTGCCCACGCTAGGGTCAGCTCGGGGCTGTGCAGCTGATTGTTATCTGAGCATCTCAGCTTGCTTGCCGCCTGCTCAGTGCCCGCCCGGGCTGCTTTTAGCTCTGGGAAGGCTCCCGGCCCTGCAGCGTGCTTTTCTTGGCTGTCTATGCTGTGTTTATGCCGGGCTGGTGCCTGAGGAGTAATTAAAGTCTCAAAGGCTCTGAAGGGTCTGCCTGCTGCTTGGATCTAGGTGCCCAGCCTGCACGTTCAGGCCCAGGCTCCCAGGTCTTGTCACCAGGAGCCTGTAACTGAAAAAGGAAGCTGAACACACTCCCAAGACTCTGAGCCCCACAAGGACTGCAGGAGATAGTGATAGTCAGCTAGGCAGGTTTTTCACAGCTCGCACCTCTCCAGCCTCAGTATCCCCCTGTGATGGATCCCAGATGTTCTGCTTCCAGGAAGGGACTGAGAACCCGTGTAGTCAATGAACACTCTGGGGAGAGTCTGTGCCGCTGACTTGGCAGAAAGTGATATAAATGCTGCTTCCTCAAACATGCTTGGGGCTGACAGGTCC
The DNA here is from genome assembly GCF_950295315.1 of Erinaceus europaeus. Lineage (NCBI taxonomy): Eukaryota > Metazoa > Chordata > Mammalia > Eulipotyphla > Erinaceidae > Erinaceus > Erinaceus europaeus. Next base: position 118,861,263 of record NC_080163.1, on the reverse strand, counting down.
CAAAGTCACAGCAACCATTTGGCCTCAGATGGAAAGGACACTCTCCTCTCCCACCACCCAGAGTAACAGGGTCTGAGGCATTCTAGTGATCACACTCAAAAAAGAGACAAGTGATATGAGAACTCTTATAATATGTCTTATTTAACCCAACAACCCAAATACACCTGTTTCAACATGTACTCTGCATTTCTACACATTTTTTCCTGCCAGAGTTTTACTGGGGCTTCATGCCTGCACAATTCCAACACTCCCAGTGAACTCTTTTTTTTTTTTTTTACCCCAAATATATGGGGAGGGAAAAGAGGAGAGGGAGATAAGCAAGACTACAGCACTTCTCTACTGTTTGTAAGACTTCCCCAATGCTTGGTGTTCTCAGGTGTTGGCCCTGGGCTCAAACCCAGGTCCTCATGCATGGTAAAGCCTGTGTCTACCAAGTGAACTATCTCTCAGTTCCCTGTAATCTGCACTTTCAAAAATATCAGTGATAGGTGGAGGGTAGATAGCATAATGATTATGCAAAGAGACTCTCTTGCCTGAGGCTCTAAAGTCCCAGGTTCAATCCCCCGCACCATGGTAAGCCATAGCTGATCAGTACTCTGGTTAAAAAAATATTATATATATAATTTTCACATTCTTCCATTACTTCATACTCTGTCCTAGAAGGCCCAGCATTTCAAGCACTCTAGTCTCATTCACTTGCTACAGATATCCAGGAACCACAAGTGGCCACTAGAGCAATCTGGGGAGGGAAGACTATGAGGAGGGCACAGTGCCCTGGGGCAGTGAGGCTGTGCTTGGTATCCCTTCCTTCTTCCATGGTCATTGAGCTCTCTGAACCCAGAGGGGCCTGGAGGTTGAGATGTACAGATATTATGTCAGTGAAGTAGGAGCACCAGATTGGGAGACTCGAGGCTCAGGAACTCCCTTTACCATGGTTTTCTTTTGGTCTCCATCCCATGGTCCTTGCAGGCACTTGTGCCCACCCAAAGGCAACCAGGCCTCTCTTCTTACCCCTTGGATCACAACTTCACTTAATCTTGACTTGCATCAGTTTCTTCACTTTGAGACCTGGTTTTACCACCATGCCCTGGCCTAGGCAGCCTCAGATTGACTATGGTGCTTTCTTTCTCCCACTCTTCCAGTTGTTCTTGGGTCCTCCTACCTGCGGGCAGAATCTGCAGACAGGCCTTAAGGAAACTGTGGCAAAGGGAAAGATTCTCATCTGACCACAGCCAGCCAGTGAGAAAGCTGTGAGGGAAGTACATGCATGCCCATGGTCTGTACATACTTGCATGCACATGTATTATGTGTCCACCTGTATAATACATAACAGTCATGTTTCTGTGTGTGTAACAATAACACTGCATATGGCTACAATCTGTGTGTGTGAGGGTTCTATCCATGTTGCCTGGTGGGTCTCCTGGTGCTCTCTGTAGATAATGCTGTAACACAGTCATGTCCACCTGAGGCTTAGTGCTGCCATCACTTGCCCCAGATTACACAGGTATGAGGAGGGGATACAGGACCCATTGTATGAATCTGTCACCTGCTTCTTTACCACTCTGATCCATCCTGTAAATCTGTATCTGTCCCAGCTGTGGCCCTATCAGTTGTGAGCACCCTTGCATCCAGACTGTCCACCATCCCCAGTGGACACCTATCCCTAGATGGCCCAGGCTAGTTATCCCAACCACAGGGAGGCCAAGGTGGGGTAGGAGTCAAAGTGGGGGGCGGGGGTGGAAGATCTGTGCAGACACCCAAAGGAAACCCACAATCATTCCCTGCACATCCATGGCACCACCACCAGGCCCTTTTCTTCAGAATGCCAGTTAGCTAGACTATGAAACTGTATTTTTTAAATTAGCTAATTTATTTTAATAAGAGAGATAATGAGAGAGTGAGAGTAAGATCAGAGAGAGCACTGCATAACTCTGGTTTATGGGGATGGTGGGATTGAACTTGGGACCCTCAGGCATGAAAGTCTCTTTGCATAACTATTATGCTAATTTGCTCAACCTTGAAACTGTGTTTTGCATGTCCTTGTGGTAATGTAAGTGGTGGAAACAGAGAGGGACCACTGTCCATGGGACTGGGAGGTCCCAGATGACAGGCATCAGGCCAGAACCAGTCATATTCCCAGACAATGCCCACAGTCAACCCTGTATTCTTTCAGCTCCACCTTTCTCCTCTACATCCTTTCTCTCTGGGCATTGTGGATGGGTGGGTGATGGGTGGTGGGTGGGTGGATGGATAGTGAATGGGTGATGACAGATAAGTGATGGAGGGTGGATGGATGATGATGGGTGATAGGTGAATGGGTGGATGGATGGTGGTGAGTTGATAGTAAATGATAGATGGTGGGTGGGTGGATGAATTACTACTGCTTGCAGTCATTGACCACATAGCAGACACACTGATGAACCTGCCCATCCCTCAACACTAGGGGCAGATTAGCTCAAATGAACAAGTGGAAAGAGGAATGTGAATGGTCATGTATTGTGGCAGCTGCTCACAGGAGCAAGATGAGGGGGGAGATGGGAAGAGGTGAAGGAATCTAGAAGGTATGGAGGATGCTTCATGGGCATGTGAAGTTTGAAAAGCCCAATGTCAATGGTTTCCCTCTGATAGGACATGCCTGGCACCCTCTCTGAATTCTCCTAAGGTGCCAGCTATGTCTGTTAGGAGCTAGGGTGCAGAGAGGCACTTTGTTCCCAGCCTGCATTAGGGTATCTTCCCCCTATCCTGTGTCCTCCCTATTGGAGTTGGACCCACCCCTATCATCTCCCTTATCTAGTTGTATGTCTGGTGAAAAGACAAGTGGGCAGAGCAGTGGGGCTCTTCCAAGCCCTCATGACTGCTCTCCCTCCCTAGGGTCTGCTGATTCTCTGATCTGATCAGCCTAGGAGAACAGAAAGACCTCATCAAAATTCCAGTTCCACCCAAGAAGAAAAAAAACTAAATTCCAACCCCCTGCACATACCAGCATCCCACTCTGAGGTAGGCATGTGTAGATCAGGCCTTTGTCAGCTCTTACAAACCCAGAAACGGTGGGGCAGGGGCACAGGGCAGGGAGCACAGCATGGAATGGAGGCATCCAGCAGAGAGGTGAAGAGCTTAGAAGTGAACATGTGGAGGCCAAGCCAAGTAACATAAGCAATCACGCCTCAGCTGTACTTCCCTGGCAATGTGACCACCTGTTCCATTTGCCTGAAAGGGCCACTACATCCTCACCAAAATTCAGGGTGCTCTTTACAGAGACAGAGAGCAGGCAGGAGTTCTGTAGGGCTGTCTTTACTCACACAGATACACTCATAATCACATACACACACACACACACACACACACATCTCATAATCACACACACACATACACACACACACACACACACACACTCCAGTCTGCACCTCAGTTTACCCTCCTGCCATTCACCACCCACTGTCTCCTCCCCAGGTGCATGATGGGGCAGAAGTACCTCTCCTCCTCCCCAGGCCTGTTTCCATGATGGACATTTCAGTTGGATGTGACATTTAGAAAATGAACTGCACAGCTACCTCCCCTCTCTCTACCAACATCTAGAATCCCCCAACTAGATGGCACCTGACTGAAGGAGGAGAGGAGGGTTGCATGCCTGGTGACAGGCACTGATTGTTCCACAGGATGGGGAGAAGGGTGTGTGTGTTGGGAGTGGGGGGAAGAAGTCCTCATGGGCTGGTTCAGATTCCCAGGCTGCCAGAAATAGTTCAGCTGTGAAACCCCTGAGGGGCATGGGTGACAGGAATAGGTGGCATCACATGCACTTTTATGATGGGGGAAAGAAGCCTAGAGTTTTGGTTTTTGTTTGTTTGGTTTTGGTTTTGGTTTTGCCTCCAGGGTTATCACTGGGGCTCGGTGCCTGTACTATGAATCCACTGCCCCTGGCTGCCGTCTTTTTTTCCATTGTTGTTCTTGTGTTGTTGCTGTTATTGTTGCTGCTGCTGTCATTGTTAGATGGGACAGAGAGAAACAGAGAGAAGGGGAAGACACAGAGGGGGAGAGAAAGATAGACACCTACAGACCTGCTTCACCACTTGTGAAGCGACCCTTCCTGCAGGTGGGGATTGGGGGAGGCTCAAACCAGGATCCTTGAGCTTAACACTATGTGAGTTTAACCCGGTGTGCTACTGCCTGACCCCCCCAGAAGCCTAGAAAATTGTATGTCATCACTTTCTCCATCTCTAAGTCCCCACCTGTTTCCAGACCCCTCTAGCCACGTTGGGGCAGTAGGAGTAGGTGCTTCCAAAAAGATCATGTTCCTGGAGCTAGAATAAATGTTAACATACATAGTGTTGTCACCTTATAGACTTAGTGAGGCAGGATTGACTGTCTGATCCATTTATAGTTGTGTATATGAGACTCAGAGAGGTTAAGTCAGGGGGCTAGGGTCACACAGCAAAGGAATAGGGAGCTGTACTCTGACCATCACCCTCTATTCCCAATCCACCCTGACAAGAGGGATCTCTTGGCCTATAGCCTCAGCTCAGAGGGAACAAGGCCCCCTTTCTGAGTCAGCTGCCTCATACTGCACTCATACTCCACCCCTCTGACAGGGGTGGAGTATGAGTGCAGGGTATAGCAGGGTGGACCAATAGGGACCTGCCCTGCATTGCATGCCACAGGACAGAGGTCAGGAGCAGCATCTGGCTATCTTGTGTGTGAAGCAGAGCTCACTCCTGACTCCTGGACACAGAGGGCAGTGGGGACAAGCCATGCTTGGTGTATAGATAGCACATGTTGGCCCCCTCCTCATCCATCTCCTAGACCTGCCCACGAGTGTCACTGCCCCCTACCAAACTGCCAGAGTGTCAGCGATGTAGGCTGGCTCCAGGACACGGTCACTCTGAGTCAGGGTCGCCCCAAGATATGGTCAGTCTAGGTTAAGGTTAATCCATTACCAACTAGAATTCCTCCATGGTTGGGTCACCTCAGGTCAGCACCATCCCAGGTCAGGGCCACCTGTCATCTGCCTATAGAAAGATAACACGTCCTTCTTTCCTGCCTGATACTGGCCCTGCTCACTAACTCTTCACACTGGGCCTTCGGTGCTCCTTCCCAGTGGGGTGAGAAGCTGCTGGTAGTCTGGGTGGGGCAAGAGGAACTTGGGCAGCAGGTCCCCCAGCTTTCAGTCCATGTGGCTTCCTGTATGGGTGGGGAATGAGCCCCCCAAATCTGGTGGCAGCACCAAGGCTTGGCCAGGTCAGGCACAGGTCAGGCTGTGGAGGGAGGACTTTCTTTTCCAAGATGTGGAGGCAGAGTACTGACCCCCCACCTCCCACAGTGGAGGTCCCTATGCAGTGACCTGTACACTGTGCTCCCCTCTTTGAGCCCCTGTTACTTTCTTATAATATAGGGGTGTGGGATGGGGGAGATTCAGCCACTGAGCACCACACAGCAGGCAGTTAATGCGCAATCTCTTCTTCATCTCAGCACAGTGAGGTGGGGTTAGGAGCCCTAACTGGCCCTAACCTGTGCTCCCCTGGGTGAGATAATGGAAATATGCCAAGATTCTTTGTTCCCTTGTTGCCTTGGACATTTAGGCTCACTTTAGACCTCTTGTGGCCTCTCAACCTTCTGTAGTGAAGGCACCATTTCCCCAGGTTCCCTTTAGTTTTTGTTGTTGTTGTTGTTGTTGTTTGTTTGTTTGTTTTAAGATTTATTGGTATTATTTTTTGAAAGAGATAAAGAGGAGCTGAGAGGGGAGGGGAAGATAGAAAGGAAGAAAGGGAGATATTTGCAGCATTGCTCCGGGGCTCGTGACGCTTCCCACATGCAGGGGAGGGGAGATCAGGGACTTGAATCCATGTCCTTGCGCATGAGAAAGTGTTTGCTCTATTGAGCATGCCGCCATCCAGCTCCCACAACCACCACCACCACCTTTAGTTCTTCCTGGAGCAGGAATGAAGTTTTATTTTGGTTTGGGGGTTGTCTGTTTGCAAAACTGGGGCTTCCCACATGGCCTTCTGGGGAGCTCTTCCATTCAGAGAGAGATGGAAAGAGACACCATAGCACCAGAACTTGCCCCAGTCGCATGGCACCTCCCATATAATATTGAGACTCAAAGCTGGGCCATAGGCATGACAAGGTACATACCCTACCTGATGAACTATCTCTCTGACCAGGGATGAAGTTTGAAAAAAGAAAGTGGGTCCAGGGAGTTTAAGATTTAGGATGTGAGCAGATTGCTTACCTAGTGTAGTGGCTCTGCACATAGGCTTTCATACCTGAGGCAGCAGGGCTTCAGGTTCAAGCCCCAGTCTCACCAGAAACCAGAGGTACACTCCTCTGGTATGAAAAAAGACTTAGGATGAGGGGCTAAGTGGTGACACATCTAGCAGAGCATGCATATTAGTGTGTGCAAGGACCTGGGTTCAATTCCCCGGACCCCACCTGCAGGACTTGGGGCGGGGGAAGCTTCAGTGGAACAGTGCTGTAGTTATCTCTCTTCCTGTCTGCCCCCTCCCTCTCTGTTTCTCTCTGCATCTTTCAAGAAAAGGTGGTAAAAGACCACTAGGGAGGGCTAGGCAGTGGCACACCCAGCTAAGTGCACACTTGTGAAGTGCAAGGACCTGAGCTAAGATCTGGGTTTGAGCCTCCAGCTTTCCACCTGCAAGGGGTCACTTCACAAGCAGTGAAGCAGATCTGCAGGTATCTCTCTTTCTCTCTCCCTCTATATCTCCCCCATTCCTTCTCAATTTCTGTCTTATCAAATAAAATGGCCATCAGGAGCCATGGATTCATCACCAAGCCCAGCAATAACCCTGGAGAAAAAAAAAAAACACCAGGAATGGTAGAGTGGTCCTACAGGCACCAAGATCCACAACAATAGCTCTGGTAGCAATAATAATAATAATAATAATGAATAAAATAAAATAAAATAAAGGTTGAGAGGGAAGGACTGGCTATCTGACCATAGGAGGGGCCAGCCCTAAGAAGTTAGAGTGAACAGACCCCATGGGCTCAAAATGGCCTTTCCAGACACCCTTAACTCCATTCAATGAGCTCTCTGTGTGTGTACAGAGTTCTTGTCTCTTCGTTTGCTTTCTGGAGACTCTCTCTTCTCTGTCTCTCTTCCAAGCTCACTCTGGTCCCTATTGGCTGGCTCACTCGGGCTTTGTGCTCCTCCCCTACCCCCACCCCACCCCCACAGCTCCTCCCTGGCCCCAGACTGGCCCTCCCTCCACATCCTTGTCAAAGGCCAGAGGTAGAAGACTCTTAGCTCACTTGCACCCTGGCACCATCAAATCAAAACATGGTTACAATGCCTTCTCCAGTCCTGGCAAAATACCCCTCTTCTTCCCTCCTCCCATTGATTAAAGAAAAACACACAGCAAGTGTGTGTGGGGGGCTTGCTGCAGGGTCTCTAACACCACCCCTTGCTGCCCACAGAGTCAGGGCTTGTCACAGATGAAGGGATGAATGTAGGTTATTCAGGTGCTCCAGCCCTCCTCCCTGGCCCCCACAGGGACAGTGGTTGGTGTGACCCATGCAATGGAGACTGTCTAAGTCAGACTGAAGCTGGAGGTCCTGCCCAGGGAGGTCCTCTGGGTACCCTGGGCTCAGGTCAGATGCTGGAACAGGATGTCCTCTTCACTGGCTTCATTTCTCCACCTGAAGAAAGGGGACCATGGCAGGACCTTGGGGGAGTGAGTGAGTAAACAAGTGAGTGGAAGAGTAAGTGAATAAGAGAGTGGGTGAGTGAGTGAGATAGTGAGTGGCTGATCTCACCAGGAGGGGACAGCCTGGAATGTGGACGCCCACAGAAAGGTCACCTAAGACCAACCACAGACTGTGTCGCCCCATGGCCTCAGCCCACACAGTAGTTATTTTGTTTTATGTGGATTTGTTGCCAACATTTAAAAAATGGGAGATTTCACTTTAAAACCTGGATTTCTGGCTTTTCCTGAAAAATCAGAAAGCCTGCCCTGTGCTGGATTTCTTGGCAGCCGCAGTCATAGTCAGTGGAGCAGCTGCCTGTCAGGAGGGCGGACGCCTGTCCCCACATCACAGGGAAGGCCAGTTCCAGGCCGACTCCACCCCTTGCCTGCCTACCCTCTTCCAGGGAAGTGTCAAACCCGAAGTCCAGCCTGGAATGGGGTGTAGAGGTTACATGGAATTAGACTCGCATGTGAAGGCAGGAGGCAGACCATCAGCACCCATGGGGTGGAAGGGAGGGCCCTAGCAAAAGGCATTGGTCAGCACCCCAGACAGGAGTAGCTTCCAAGAAAGGACAGCCTGGCAAAGGGTGTGTGCTGACTTTGTGAAAGGGGGGGTGCCAGGCACAGGAGGGGCATCCTGTCCCCAGCAGAGACACTGAGAAGGCAGTCCTTTTGGCCTGTTGTCTGCTCCCTGACAACTGGCCCCACCCACATCTGCCCTTGGGGCCCTGCTTTCCCCCTCAGCAGTCAGGGGGTACAGTGACTGTGGGATCCAGATTGGCACCCCGCAGAGGAGGCTGGTGGTGTGCCTGTATGAACTCTGTCCCTCCTGCTCTGGCTCTGTAGCCTCCATTTCATAATCTGTCAAAAGAATGAAGGTGATGCCAGCTGTAGCTAAATGAGTTGGGGGACCAGAGGAAGCAGTTGTGCCTCTAGGGCATCTTTGAGCTGACAGATGGGGAATCTGCATCCAGGTTGCCTCCTCCCCACCTGTTTCTCCCAGTGTTAGCCCCCATAGTGCCTTGCTACCCATACGCTTCAGCCCATAGGACCTGCCATGCACCGGGAACTAGGAACCAAAGTGAGGGAAGATTGACTCACAGGGATGGAAGGGTTTCTTTGGACATCTCCTAGGACTAGGGACAGGGACTTGTCTCCAGAAGTGAGCAAAGGGTGGATGCAGTTGGAGGTGGCAGGAGCTGGCACAGGTGCTTGCCCACCTTTCAGGAGCCATGCTCACTCTCCAGCACTCGGTATCTGTCTCTGTGAGCCAGAGCCAAGCACCTGCTCCCCGGAGGGTGGCCCTGAGCCAGGTGCAGCCAGCACCCGGTCCATGCCCAGCAGATGGTGCCAGGGTGCCCACCTGCACACAATGGGGACTCAGGAACTGCTCCTCCTCCCCATGTAGGTCTCTGATGGGTGCCTCCCTACTTGCGTAACCCCACTGGTTTCCCCACTCTACTGCTATGCTAATCCTGTCCTTAGCAGAGAAATATAATAGCTTTTAATTGAAAAGGGAGGCTGATAGGATTTTGAGCCTGACGATCGTAATTAATACTACCCACCCTTGGCGCTCATTAATCTTGTCACTCAAGAGACAGCCTATTAAAGCCTGGGTCCTCTCCTTTTCCCCTTCTGCTGAGGACCTAAGGAGAATTCCAGCAGCTTCTCTGCAGCCATATCTGTCCCTGTTGCTGTGGGGGCCTCATCCTGGGGCAGGCAGGACCAATTTCCCCGAACCACAACAGGCCGCTGCCTTCTCCAGCAGACTCAGTGAGGGGGCCACGATGTGTCCCAGCTCATTTACCACCTCAGCCTCTATAGCATGGATCTTACATCACTGCCTGGCTTCCGTGCCTATAGCAAGTGTCTTGTGCTGTCCCCGGGGGGTTAAGATTGGTCTAGGTGACTTCTACTGGGGCAAAAGGAGCTAGAACCACACCTAACCCAACACTCAAAAGACCATAGGACCCCTCGAGTCCCACATCCCTGCTGTCCCACAGTTACAGGTGACAGGGTAACAGCAGGTATTCCCCCTGAGGCACAATATAGGCCAGTCCAGAGTTTCCAACCCAAAGGGCCTGACCTTTCTCCAGCAGATCCCTAGGCACTGGTCCAGCTGCTGCTGCTGAGGTGTGAGGGGGTGGTCAGTCACCCCTGAGGGCAGGAAGTCTTCTTTGCAGACACAGCCTGTACTGAGCATTAAAGGGCATCACGACCCCAAGCAGAGAGTTGCCAGGATAGAGCTGATTTCCATGGTGAACACACATGGAAAGGATGACCATATTTCCCACAAACTTGAAGTCATGCAAAGTAGTGGACACCCTCAGGGACTTTTCCATCTTCACCCGTGTCTAGGGAGAGAGGGTGGCTAGAGCTGTAGGGCTCCTGGGGTGGGGTGGGTGGGGTGGGGTGGAGTGGGGAGTGGGAGAAAGACTCCATTACCATCACTGTAGCCCAGATCTCTTAGGCCAAGGAAGAGATACAATATACCCTGAGACCTGAGGACACCCAGATTAAGGCCCACTGCTCACAGCCTTCCAGCATCCACCTTAGTCCTCTTAGTGTCTCTCCCTCTGGCCTCTTCTTCCTTCTTGCTTGAGGTGTCAGGTATTTGTCTAGCCAGCTGCTCCCGAAGCACAGGCCTGGGCACTACCCTTTTTCAGGGCTTCTTTGCCCCTCTCCAGGAGCCACAGGAAGACAGTTACTGAAACCTCCCTCCATGGGTTTGGCCCATGGCTCCTGGTGTTTTGTTTATTCTCATAGGTTGTATTGGGGGTCAGAGCCTACACAAGGCAGCCAGCCAGGACAGGGCTAGTCAGACTGGTCCTCAGGTCTTTGCCACACCTAGATGGAAAGAGACAGAGAGGAGTCAGCATGAGTGTCCCTTGAGAAAATGGACTTTGTAAAGCAAGGACAAGTAGTGGGGCTTGAGTCAGGGAGGACTTCCTGGAAGTGATATTGATGCTGGCTCTGAAGAGTGGGGGTGGGGAGGTGCAGTTAGGGTAGGAAAGAAGGAAGGTCTGCAGGAGGAGCAACTTGAGGGTGACAAAGGATAGGAGGCACCAGAGTGGCGAAGACTCCTGAAGTCCCTAGGCAGCACAAAAAGATCAGCACCAAAGAAAACATTGAGGTCCTACCCCTATTGCTTTTAGGTCCCACATCTCCATGGCCCTTCCCTATACCCACTGCAGGAGAGGTGTCCCAGAGACCCTTGAGAGCTTCACCCTTCCCTCCCAACTACTGGTGCCAGCTTTGGAGACAGCCTGGCAGGCAGCTGACCTGGCTGGGAATCTGACCTTTGACCCCTGGGAGCTCTCAGGTGCAGCCTCCCACCTGATGGAGCAGAGAGCCAGGTCCACTCTCCTACTGTGCCCCACTCCCTTTCTTGAAACTGCTCAGCCCTTACATCATCCCTGGCCCCTACCTGGTATATTCCAAGTCTAACCTGCTGCAAGTCAGACTGTGCAGGTGGGGTCCCCGGTAGGAAGGGGGCTTGTGAAAGATTCAGGGATGGGGCTTGGGGCATACAGAGGAGCCACCTCCCCTGGAGAGTCAGGGCTCAGGGATTCAAGAGTTGCTGCTGGTTTCCGGGCACCCTGACTACCATGTGTGTGTGTGTGTGTGGGGGGGGGTTCTTGCTGGCAGCAGGGCCCTGTCTTTCAGTTCCAATCCGCACCACCCTTTCCTGCTACCGCTACTCTGTCATTTCGAAGACATCATTTTCTCCTCCACGTGCTGCGCTTATCTCCCTTCTGTTAAAGGATCTCAAATATGCACCCCGATAAGGCAGGACAGACACCCACCAGCCCCTCCAACGCCAGCCTCCACTCTCCCCAAAGTAATTAAGATAAATGTGGCTGATAATTCACTCAGTATTCTTAAACGTACCCTCCGGGCTGTATCACAGATATAATTTTACCTGCAACAGTTTATCTGAGCACTCAGGTAACAGAGCATTTTCTAAGCAAAGCGGTAGCGTTTGAAGCCAAAGGAAAGGGGGGGTATTTGTGAAATAAATGTCAAAACGAGCCGGGTGCGGAAGCCAGAAGCACCAACTGAAGCCTCTCCTGTGCTCTCAGGCACTGAGGCTGCCCCAACCTGCACTGAGACAGGGCACCCTGAGGGTGGCAGTGCCCTTAGGGCATAGCTGGGGTGGCAAGAAATGCTGTTCTTACACTTTTCCAGCTATATTTGTTCTGGTGAGCTGGTCAGAGGCCCCTGCCCAGCAGGACCCAAGTAGGGGTTTCTGGCCTTGCCCACAATACTCCCCCCACCACTGGTAGTATAGGCTCTAGGGAGTTGGGGGGCAATGTGTGTGTGGGGGGGAGTGCCACTCCACCAGATTGTCAGCCTGTAGCAGGGAGGGGATTCTGCCAGAGGGGCCCTGGAGAGCATTCTGAGGCTGGGAACAGGGGTCAGGCTTGCTGCTGGGGTCCCAGATAGGAAGGGGGTACACACAGTTTCCCATCTTCACCTGACTCACACTGGAGCTCCACTGCCCTTGCAGCCCAGTCTTGCCTCCTGTTTAGGTCCAGGACTGGGAGTGGGACCTTGGGGTGGGTGTAGACATGGCTACACTATGTTTACACCTCCCAGATAGAGCAGAGCAGGGCTGTGGGATTGGGAAGCCTCCTCCCCTGCAAAGGAAACTACCCCCGTCCCCAGGGGGGAAGACTTGCCTCAGAGTAAGAAGTTCTACCCTCCTTCAAATGATCCAGCTCTGACTATAGTCTCCTGGGCAGGGCTACAGCATAGCAGCTAAGATAGGTCATGTCATTCTGTCTAGCACAAGTAGACAAGGGACAGGTGTCCCTTCCCTTTCCTTCCACATCTCCATGTAGAGCCAACACCTGGCTCTCTAGCAGGTCACACCTAGGGACTCGCCCTGCTCTTTTGGAAGACATAGTCCAGCCCCCACAGAGGCATGAAACCTACTCCAAGTTGCCTGGCTGCTCAGCAAGGCAAAGTGCAGGAGCTCTCAGGTCTGCAGCAGAGAGCCAACCCTGAATTGAGGCAGGTAGAATGAGGAGGAAGGAAGAGAGCAGAGACCAGACCTGAGCAAGAGTAGAACCAAGGTGGGGTATAAGCACTGCCTCCACACCCCAGGAGCAGGTCTGGTCTTGGGTTACCCAGAGCCTGGGGCCCAGCTGGTTACAGAGGGGGGGCAGGTAGCATTTCTGAGGGAAAAGGAGATGCCTGTGCTCTTGGGGGTGCTTGGGGCAGCTTGAATCTAGGGGGTTGGATCTCCTGACTTCAAAAGGAGCCTGGGCCTGCTGAAACCCACACCAGTGGGGCACCAGGGTTTTGCCAAGAACCCAGGTGGGGGAACCTGAGACCCAAGCACACGTTGCCCCTGAGCCTGCCACAGGTCTGAGCAGTGTGGACGGGGCCTGGGGAGACAGCCCCATAGCATGCCCTGGTGAGGTAGAACCGGCCATTGCCCTGGAGATGGGAGAAGACAATGGGCTATGTGATCATGGACTGGGCATGTGGAGGCAGGGTCACCCAAGAATGAAGAACCACTCTGTCCAGTATGGGGCATACAGGATCACTGTACGTAACTTCACCACTATGTACACTTCAGCATGTGCTGTACAGCTTGAGCAGACCATACCACCTCTCTGAACCTCACTTTCCCCATCAGGATTTATTTATTTACTCATTTATTTTACACGAGAGCACTGCATAGCTCTGGCTTATGGTGGTGTGGGGAATTGAACCTGGGACCTCGGAGCCTCATGACAATCTTTTTGTATAACCATCATACTGTCTATCTCCCACAGTAGTTACCACCTGACTTACTATGTTTTCCAATAAGTTTCATGAAGCTGAGATTGAAGCAGTCATTCACCACTATGTGCCCAATGCCTAGCAGAGCATCAGATACAAATAGGTTGTAGATGGATGGGTGAGTGGATATATAAATGGTGAATGGCAAGTGAGCAAATAAATAATAGATAGGCAGGCCGGTGTCTGTGTAGATGGATGGGTAGATGGGTAAATGGATGATAGGTAGATGGGTGGGCAGTAGGTACATGCGTGGATGATGAATAGAAAGAAGTTGCAGTGAAAATCCTTGTAGGGTTCCCAGGTGACCTTCTGTGGTCTTCCTCCCTCCAGGTTCCATCTGCCCAGCCCCAGGTGGGAGCAGTGACTCAGCATGCACGTTTTAGCTTGGGATCCTACACACTAACAGGAGGAACACACATTGCAGCAACACCAAAGGGTCACACTAATAGATTTGTTCTCTATTGCTATGTGAGAGATTGCAGCTTAAATAAATAAACCATGATTTTTCTCAGTTTCTGGGAGTCAGGGAATCAAGCCATCTCAGGTGGTAGTTCTGGCTTACCATCTCAGAATGTGAGTAGGGTAGCAGTCTTATCTGAAGGCTCAGTCAGGCTGAAGGTGCTGCATCCCAGGAGGTTCCTAGCACATTGCTTCAGGGCTGCACTTCCTCTGGCATGGGCCTCTGCACAGGGCTGTCATCACAGCAAAGGGTTGGCTTCCCCCAGAGCATATGGTCCAAGAGAGAGTACAGCAGAAGCCACAGCATCTTTGGAAACTGATCTCCAAGGTGAAATTCATTAGCAGAAGTCACCCAGTACAGATTGAGGGAGTCAGCTCAGCGTTGGAGGAAGGCAGGCTTATAAACACAGCAGGGTGGGCCACAGCCTGTCCAGATCACACATGCACACACCATGGGCCTGCTGCATTTTTTTTTTTTTTTTACCAGAGCACTGCTCAACTCTGGCTTATGGTGGTTTTAGGGATTGAACCTGGGCCTTTGGAGCCTCAGACATGAATCTCTTTGCATAACCATTATGCTATCTACCTTTCACCCACGCCGCCTCTTCTTAGGGTCACCATGGGGGCCCCTCCTTGAACATTTGCTAAAAATGTCTGATAAGGCCCAATATGACCCAGCATGGAGCTCCGCATGCCCATCCTGGACATATGGCCTCTGTTCATGCTCTGAAATACTATTAATTGTTAGGAAATGGATATAACTTCTATGTGGGGAGCTTTGGAATCACTTCCACAACACATTGTTAAGTTCAGACCATGAGTGGGAGACAGTGAGTAGACAAGATTTATAGATGAGGAAATGAGAATATCTATTCATCTTTGCATCCATAATATCTGGTGGGCCTGGGGAAAGGGTCTTTCTTGGCAGAATCTGAGCGTTACCTTGAATTAGGGAATTGCATGGCTGTGTGACTATGCACACGTTTGCCAAAATGTCAGATCATCTTCAAACCTGCAGCAAAAGCAGTCAGTGCCATCTACTACACTACCCCAGATCCCCACCACCACCATATCCTCATGGCCCATGGTAGGCTTTCTGGAGCATCGGTGGTTCCTCCCTAGATCCCCAGCCTACAACCAAGTAGTACATGCAATTCTGATACATTTTCTATTCTGATTGCAGCCAAGAACCCCTCATTCCTCGAGAAGCTGTACAGCAACATTGCTGAGGCCCCAGATCTCAGGTACATGAAGGGGACCTCTAGTAGGTAAACTGGCTGGTGACTACTCAGCTGCCCTCATGCCCTACCTCCCCTCCTGGCTGTCTCCTCCCGTCTCCGTGCAGAATGGCAATCAGGCCTGCCACGGCCTCCCCAGGAAGACACACAAGTTGGTTATCAGGGGCTAAAATGGGGCTTCAGCTTTAGCCCTGGGAGGTCTGAAGCGGGGAGGTGACAGCAACTTATTACTCCACTCCACTTGGTCAGAAAGTGGGGGACTGGGTCAGATCAGATCCCCTTTTCCAGAGCTAGGCCTGTAGCAGAGCTGCCCCCCAACTGACAAAGGAGCATCTCCTTCCTGTTCAAGCCCACTACCTGTGTGGCCCCTTTGCCACCCCTTCTCCATGCTCTCGTGCCCCTGAGCATAGGACACAGAAGGGGTCAGCACCTGCTTCATCTTTGCCATAAGCCTCTGATATAGGCTCTAAAGTCACAGGGAGAAACTAACTCTAGGGGGGACTAAGGGCAGGGAAGGGGGGGCTGAGGGGCATACATTTAGCTCAGGACCTCTATGGTGTCTGACAACTGCTTCCGTATTATATTTCCAGAGGAGGGGTCCAGACTTTTGCATTGGAGAAGGGTGCCAGGTGGATGGGGTGGGTCAGTGTCCAGAGGATCCAGCCGGACCCAGAAGGGTGGTGGCTGCGATGGGGTAGCAGAGTGCCCTCTGCTGGCTAACACCAGAACCACACCTACCCAGGACACTTGGGACATGCCTACCCCAAAATCCTGCAGAATAATTCTGCTCAGTGGGACACAGAGACATATTCCAGCTCCAGGAACAGGAAAGAAGACCCAGGGCATGGGAGCCAGGGCAAGGAACAGATGATGATCAGGGCCCAGAGGACCAGGTGGGAGCTCAGGCCAGTTTCAGTTTGCCCACAGCCCACCTACGAATTTCCTTCAATTCATCTTCTAGTTGAGGTCCCTCCTCTGGGCAGGCGAATGTTCCCTGTCCTTCCTGACACCGAGGGTTTTGTCTCAGATCACACAGATGGCCACCAGGTGGCTATCATCCCACTGTGGGACCTCTATGGGTCACACGGGCCTAGGAGGACTCTAAAGGGGCTGAAGTCTTCTTGGACCCTCAGGCTCCAGACAGTTCTATCTCCCCTCTACCCAACCTTCTGTCTTTATTTCGTAAAATTATTATTTATAGGGGCCAGGTGCTGGCGCACCTGATTGAGCACACACATGACAGTGTGCAAGGATCCTGGTTCAAATCCCCAGTCCCTAGGGGAAAGCTTCATGAGCAGTGAAGCTGTGCTGCAGGTGTGTCTCTCCCTCTCTATCTCCCCCTTCCCTCTCATTTTCTCTCTGCCTGTCTAAAATAATACAAATAAAATATTTAAAAATTATTATTGATTAATTATAGAAACAGAGAGAGAAACACTGTGATGGTCTTGGAACATGTGGTGCCAGGGATCAAACTTAGGAGCACATGCTTGATAGTCCAGCACGGTAATACCTCCCAAGCCATACTTTTACTTTATTTTTAAGATTTATTTATTTTATTAATATGAGAGTGAGAATCAGAATATCAATTTGGCACATGTGAAGCATGAGATCAAACTTAGGATGACATACTTTTAATTTTTTATTATTTTTTAATTTAGTCATTTATATACTTATTGCCACCAGGGATATCACTGGGGTTTGGTGTCTGTACTGTAACTCCACTATTCCCAGGAGTCTTTTTTTTTTTCATTATAGAGACAAAGGAGAACAAGAGAACAAGAGAGAGAGGCAGACAGGGGGACAGAGAGGAAGAGAGAATATGAGACACCTGCATCATTACTTCACTGTTCCTTACAGGTGGGGACTAGAGACTTGCACTCAGGTCCTTGCCTGTAGTAATGTGTTTACTACTAGGTAAGGCACCACCCAGCCCTGGGACCTCTGACTTAAATCCAACATTCAAGCCACTGCACCACCTCCCAGGCCACCACCCTTCCCTCGTCACACCACACCACCCCCTTTCTCAGTCGGTAGGACCCTTTTCCCCCTCCAGCCCACCCCAGTCACCATGGAATAGCCCAACTGCCCCTATCCACTTCTGTCCTTCTTTTTCAGACTTCACTCAGGACCATGACCACCAGCTTCTCCAGGGCTCCACAAGGGGCAAGGATGGCCACCCAGCCTGCTCCCCATGGCCCCCATCAGACCAGCACATCCTCTTAGCAACAGGAAAGGAGGGGTCATGCCCGGGAAGCAGCCCCTCAGAGCACCACCCCCAACCATGACTGGAGAACTGCAGCTCTGTCCTGCAGTACATGTCATGGGGGACTCCTCCTACCCCTCCGATGAGGACAGGGGGACCAGCAGGACTGTGGAGGCCTTGAGGGAGGCAGACATCGGGGCCCAGGCAGTGCAGCCTGCCAAGACTCGAGAAGTGGAACCCAAAGCCCTGCTCCCAAGAACTCAGTCTCTGAGTTCCCCTGAGAAAAGTGAGAGCCCCCAGGCCCTCCCAGGGATGGGCCAGGTACAGACCCACACTCGACGGCCAGGAAGACTTGGGGAAAGCCCCCAACAGTTGTACAGTCTGAGCATCGTTGGCTCCAGAGATAGGCCTGTCCTGGAAAATACCACTGAGGGGTTACAATGTGAGGACCCCCAGTTTCCAGATGCAGGGGATGCCCGGAGGCCAGGAAGCAGAACCCAGCTCAGACCCCATCTTCCAGGACCTGAGGCTCCTCCTGGCCCCGAAGAGCTCAACTTCCAGAGGTGCTTTCAAGAGCCCCCCTCCAGCTTCACCTCCACCAACTATACCTCACCAAGCACCACGCCTGGACCCCCACCCTTAAGGGCCCCCCCAAGTGGGGGCACCAGCCCCTGCAGGCCAGCCTCCTATTTGGAATTTCAGGCTAGCGGAGCTGACTCCTGGACCCCCACTGCTGAAAACAGTTTTCCAGGTGCTAGTTTTGGGATGTCCCCTGCAGAGCCTGAGTCCTTTCCTGATGGTAGCAACTCTGGGGTGGTCTCTTTTGAGTACCCCTTCCCAGCACTGCATGGGGCCAGCCCCAAACCCTTCCCTAAGGACACAGCTAGGCATGGGTACACCCAGGGGACCCTAGTGTTTGCTTTCCACCAGCCCCCAGGAACATGGCCTGCTCCCCCACTTCCACCCTGCTATCCCCCTGGGGACCTCAACAGAGCTCTCCCTGAAGTCGGTGCTGCTCCCCCACCCCCCAACCACTTCTCAGGAAGTAGGCCCACCTTCCCAGAGAGTTTGCACAAGAACTTGAGCAAAAGACTTCCTGAGATACCACCTTCTGCCCATGACAGACTGGGGACCCCCCAGGGGCCTCCAAACTCTTTACCCCAGAGGCATTTTCCCAGAGCCAGCAGGGTGGGCACCAACCCCAAGTCTCTGGACACAGAACTGGCTGCCCCTGGGCCTCTACCTACCCAACTGCCCCAGCTGTGGGACTCCACCACAGCCCCTTACCCCACACCTGCATTGGGCCCATCGGCCACCACAAGGGGTATGTTCTTTGAGAGCCAGCTCAATCCTGACCAGCAACTCAGCCTCCCTCAAAGTCCCCCAATACCCTGGTCCCAGGGGATGCCAGCTGCTGCACCCAGCACCCACCACCCGATGGAGATGCTGAGCCAGCTGCCTTTCTCCCCAGAGGTGTCAGAGTGGCAAGAGGGCAGCCAGGGAGCCCTGGGCACCACGGGGCCAGGGGAGAAGTTGATGATGCTGAGAACCAGCCCCAGTCAGCATGGCAGCCCCCCTGGGCTCTTTCCCTACAATGGATCTAAAGACCCTGGAACCCAGACCTTGTTCTTTGGGGTGGCTCAGCCCCAGGTCTCCCCACGAGGTCCCACTGGCTTACCCCCACCCCAAGGGGTGGCAGCCTCCCCCAGTGAGTCCCCACTGCCCTCCCCTGCCACCAACACAGCTGGTGGCAGTACCTGCTCCTCCCTGTCACCACCCTCCTGCAGCCCTGCCAATCCCAGCTCTGAAGACAGTCAGCTTTCCGGCCCCCTCGGGGCTCCAGCCTTCTTCCACCCTTCTACCCACCACCAGGAGGCCAGTAACTCCTTCCCATCTCCTGAACCTCCACACCTGCATGGTCTCCCTATCCACCACCAGCCAGAACCAGTCAAGGCCTTCCCTTTCTCCACCAATGGGATGGGGGCTAAGGACACCTTCAAGTGCCTGGAAGAGGCTCCGTACCCAGACACAGGCACCAGGGTAAGCCAGGGAGCACTGGAGGGCTTCCCTCGGGAACCACCCCCCTACCCTGATCACCACTTCCCACTCAGCAGCGCCAGCCTGGACCAGCTGGATGTGCTGCTCACCTGCAAGCAGTGTGACCGCAACTACAGCAGCCTGGCTACCTTCCTGGAGCACCGGCATTTCTGTGGCCTGCTCCTAGCCTGGCCCCGGGATGGCCCCACACAGTCCCCAGGGCCCCCCACGCCACCCACCACCCCCAAGGCAGCAGCCAGAGGGAGCCCCAGCCTGCTCCAACATACCAGGACAGTACCCCTCCTGCTGGGTGGGGACCCCCAAACTAATGGAAAGGATGACCCCCTGAAACCTGGCTTATTGCCCAGCCTAGCCATTGTCCCCTTCACACTCCCTGCTGCCGATCTGGACCTAGAGGATGAGGCCAAACTGGACAGCCTCATCACTGAGGCACTCAAAGGCCTGGAGTACCAGTCGGACACCCCCGAGATTGACAGCAGCTTCATTGATGTTTTCACTGATGAGGAGCCTTCTGGCCCCAGAAGCCAAGCCCCCAAGACTAGACTGGGGGCACTGCCTGAGAACAAGGCCCCACCCCGGCCACATGCAGAAGCTACCACGCAGGCCTCCCACCCTGAGAACCAGGTCTCCCCAGCCCGGAGCAGACCCCAAACCCGCTCCCTGGGTCCAGTAGACATCAATGGATTGGGCCTAGAAAGACAGCAGAGGAGAGGAAAGCGGTTCAAGTTACTCCAGAAAGAGCTTGACACAGTTCGCACCACCCAGATGCCAGGCAGGGGTTCCAGAGTCAGCCGCCTAAGGCCACGGAGGAAGGGCCCCCAGGCCAAGCAGCCCCAGCGCCACGCCCGGGAACTCAGAACCCAGAACCCCAAGAGCCATCCAAACCCAGGCCACCAGACCCCCTCCACAGAAACCCGAAGCTCCAAGCGTCTCCGACGCCTGGCCTCTGGGAGGGAGCCCTGCAGGAGGAGGACACGTGGTGGCACCTGGAGCAAAGAGCTCATCCACAAGATTCTGCAACAGAAGAACCAGCGGCACCAGCATGGCCCCAGCCTCTGCCTCTCCCTGGATCCTGAGCAACCTGCCAAAGACCAAGCTCAGGATCACAACTCCGCCTCAGAGTCTGAGGAGGATGAGAACCTTTGGACCCAGGGCCCTGGCTTCCGTGGCCGCCCCCGTCAGGGCTGCCGGCGGCGGTGGCGCCGAGGGGAGAAGAAAAAGAAGGAAGTGGGTTTGCCCCTGGGTCTCCCACAGATGAAAAAGGGGCAGAAAACCAGAAGGCAGGGAGCAAGGAAGGACGGGGACTCCCTGAACCCAGAGGAACTCAGCAGGCCTGACCCAGGCCCCAGCCAGAGATCAGAGGCCCTGCCTCCTACTGGAAGCCCAGAAGCCAGAGCAGACTCTGGGGAGAGGGGTCCCCAGGATGCTGACTGCAGCTTGGTGCCCTCCAAGCATCTTGAACAGGTTCCCACCTGCACCAAGATCCCAGAAGGAAATCATCCACCACGGAACTCCCCCCAGAAGACCGTGTTCCCTGAAACTGCTGAGGAATTTCCCCCTGACACACCAAAACTCTGCAGAGAGGTTTTGAGTTCTTCTCCACCAGCCACATGTGTGGGAGGAAGCGCCTGTCCCCCAGGCTCCATGGGACCACAGCCTGGCAGAGAGGACACCAAAGAGTCCATCGGGAGCTCAGAGGCACCAGATGTAAGCAGTCAGCCAAGTTTCCCAGTCTCCCAACACAGAGAGGACACCCCTGAGTGCCCATCAGAAGAACTGGCGGTACCAGCAGTTCATGCTACCAGTACTGCCCACCCTGACCCCTGTACCTTATTCTCAATGAGCCTCAATCTTGGCTGTGACCCTCCTGTCTTTTGTGGTGGCTCCATGGGGGCTCCAGTTACTAAAAAAGAACCCCTGTCCTACAGCAGAACCCCCAGAAAACTGTTTTCTGGACCCAAAGATCTGGCTGGTTGTTTCCACCAAGACCTGTACTCCCAATCTGGAACTCCAGATCCTCCACCAGCAAACCATGAGCACCTCTGCCAGGACAGTGAGCTCCCCAGACCCTTCCAGCCAACATCACCTCAAAACTCCTCCACAGTGGATACGGACCCAGACAGAGTGGACTTGCCCCTGACCTTGGAGTCTATGCCCCTTTTCCCAGGGCTGCCCAAGGATGGGTTTAACCTGACTGGAGATGGGGATACCCACTTCCCATTTACAGGTGGCAGTCCCCCAAGGAAACCCCATCTAGACCCTCCATGCTCCCCGTTCCTGCCTGACAAGGGCTGGGCCTTACTAGAGGATGTGTCCCCAGTGCTACCTAGTCATTTTCCTAACCCCTCAGGGGAAATGGACCTCCATGGGAAGTGTCCCAGTGAAAGGACAAGAGCCTCCTGCCCATCCCCCCTGCCAGGCAGGGTCAGCCCATGTGACATCAACTTGGTGAGCGGCCTGTCTGAGCATGAACTGGAGATCAAAAAATTGGTCACCGAGTTAGAAAGTCAGCTACAGACAAGTAAAGATGTGTCCCAGGTCCCCAAACAGAGTGGAGCAGAGCAAGCAGATGCCCCTCTGCCTGTAGCCCAGGCCACATCACCTGCCAGGACACCTTCTGTTCCCCTCAACAACCTTGAGGGGTTGAGTCCACTCTCAGAAGGGGCAGACACCACTGTAGTCACCATGCAAAGCTCGGGAAGCCCGCAGCAGTGGGCCCCATTACATCCAGAAGCAGCCCTGTCCCCCAGCGTGGCCTCCAGAGCAAGGGACCCTGAGGCAGAGGAGGGCTGTGGGATCTGCCCAAGCATATGTCTGTCCATCCCTGGAAAGCTGCTTCTGTCCCCAGTGGACATGAGTAGTTCAGCAAAGTGTAGCCCAAACCAGGAGGGCAGGGAACATGCCAAGGCAGACTTCTCGCAGCCCTGTCAAGACTCACCTGCACTTGAGGCATTCAGCAGCCCTGCTGTCCATCCAACACCTGACTTGGTATTTCAGGGTGTCAGGGGTCTGTCTCTGGATTCCCCCTCACTTTCTGATGCTCACCACAATAAGGTCCCCCAAGGGCCCTCTGTAAGCCATGCAGGTGGGTCCAAAGAAGGAAGTTCTGAGGGTCAGGAAGAGTTGGCCCTTTTAGAGGTCTCCCCCAGCCCAGCTCCCCAGGGCATGGAAGTGGGCATTCAATCTGTGCTGAGTCCTGCATGTGTGCACAATTCCAGTCCTGGCAGAGAGCACCAGCACCCAGGGGCCAGCCCCCTCCATCAGCTCCAGCTCCTGGTGGCCAGAGCAGCAGAAGAGAAGGAACCCCAAAGCCCACAAGGTTCCTCACACACTAGCACCTGGACTTCTCAGCACAGCAGCCTCTCGGATATGGACAGGGACAGTGAAGAAAATGAGAAGAGGGCAGAAAGTCCTGCCCAGGGCTTCCAGGGACATGTGCAGGTGGCAGCTGGCTCTGCAGAGACCACACAGCAGCTAAGGCCAGAGGCAGAGGGACATCTGGACTTGCCTGAACAGATGGAGGAACCCATGGGTCAAGGTAGAGCCAATCAGCTGCAGCAAAACTGGGTAAACCCAGGGGGTGCAGATCACTTGAGCACAATCACTGCCAACCCCGAAGCCATACTCACAAAGCCAGCAGAGTGTGCAGGCCAGCCTGAGAGGCAGCTCCAGGGAGGCAGGACAGTCTTGGGTCTTGGGGAAAAGGCCACCCCAAGCCCTACCTCTTCCAGTCGGGAATCATCCATGCCATGCTTGGGGGCCTCCCATGCCCAGGACAGACTCGAGGGTCGAGCCCCAGACAAGGTGACCAGCCCCAACCTCGAGAAGCATCTGCTGTTCTCATGGGCAAATTCAGCTCCCCTCCTTCTAGGCCAGGGCAGTGGTCTGCCCTCACCCACTTCTGAAGTCACCCCCATCCCCTGCAGCCTGAAACAGCAGCTGCCAGAAGACCATCCACATTCCTGGGGTCACCCTGACAGCCCACTACATCTTCCAGCCTCTTCTCCTGCCTGGACACCTCAGAAAAGGGTCTGTCATACCCAAGATCCCACAGATGCTGGAGCTGAGGGAGACCCTGAAATCTCACCATTTTTTACAACAAGCCCTGGTGGTCTCAAGGGAAGCCTGGCCAGTCCCCTTCTCTGTGACAGCAGCCCCCTTGAAGACCTTCCCAAATGCCAACCCGTTCTTGTAGGGGAGCACCCTGAAGACAGCATGTACAGAGCCATAGAAGATTCCAGAAGAGAGAGACCCAGATCTTCCCCATCAAGGACCAGCTCCCTGACCATGGAAGACACTGCTCCACCCAGCATACCAGCCATAGATGACATGGAAGCTGTCAGAAACCCTGGAGCCAGTCAGTCAGACCCCGACTGCAGAGGAGCCCCACTCCACAGTGGCCCCAATGAGATGCGCAAGGCTCCCTCTTCTGACCCCCCAAGCAACAATGTTTGTCTTGGCCACAGAGAAGGCCCAAGTGTCACTGCTGTGCCCTATGATTCTTCCACATCGGGACCCAAGGGGCCAGATGCCTGTCTTTGTTCCAGTGGTGAGGCAGCAACCAGCCTCCAGAGACAGGAGACTGTGGAGAAACCAAGGAGTGGACACTCTGACACAAGAGCTCTCAAAGCTGGCCCCAGAGGCCTATCAGCCACTGACCCTTCCACAGAGCTCCACCAAGGCAGAGTCACTTCTCCCCAAGACTCCAGCCCCAACACCCCTGAAAGCTTCAGGCACAGTCACCAGACACATAAGGAGGACCCCTTCAAGCCTGATGATGTGAAGAAGCAGCTTGCATCCACAGGGAACAGCCTCCAGAAAAAGCAAGCCCCTAGTAGGTGGCCCAATATCTGTGAGGTCTGCTCTGCCTCCTTCCGCTCCAGCCCAGGCCTGAGCCGCCACCGAGCCAGGAAGCACAGGATCCACCAGAGAGCCGCCTCCCAGCCTCGAGAAACCCCCAGGAAGAAATGCCGCAGGGCACCTGTGAAGAAATCAAAGCAGAGCTCCATGGAGCTGTTGGACACACAGAGACCAAAAGTGTCACAAGGGTCAAGACGGAGACCTCGTATACTGGGAACAGCTGACTGTGTGCCCAGCCAGGAACTGCACACCCCAGACCTGGTCAGGCAAGGGGTGGATGTGAAGCCGGCAGAACTCAGGAAAGCTGACAGACTGGAGAAGAAGGAGCTGTGTTCCAAAGAGGCAGAGAGAGGAAGCCAGAGGCAGGGCAGGGGACAGGCAAGCTTCCCTGGAGAGTTGAAGAGGAAATCAAATCCGAGAGCAAGAAAGCTGAGAGCACGGAGGTTCCAGGAGGAGAGCAGCCCTCCAGTCTCTCCTGATGTGATTTCAGATAGAAGCAGCTCAAATCCATCAACCGTGATGGCCTGTCCCCTGGGCCCACTGGAGTTGGGGCAGGAAGCTGGTGTTACACTACCACCTCACATAAACACAGGGTCCAGGGTGACAGTAGAGGAGGCAGCAGTAGGAACAGACCCAGAGGTGGTGGCACCCAAGTCACCTAGGGATTGGGTGGCCCATCCAAAGAAGGTAGCAGGTGCACCTCAAAAGAAAAAGCCTAAGGCACAGAAGACAGACTTGGCAAAGGGGAGTGTGGTGCAGAGAGAGTCCAGGACAAAAGTCATCTCCGAAGACCAAACACAGAAGGTCAGGATGTTTTCTGCAGGAGATAATGAAGTAGCCAGGAACAGCTGCTCAAGGCAAGGCATTTGGGGGGTACCTGAGCCCTCCTTGGACTCCTCAGATCCTCCTGAGACTTGTAGTTCTGAACCAGGCAGCAGACGCAGGAGTTCCTGCTCAGAAGACAAGGCTCAGAAGCTCCAGAGCACCCCCCAAGAATCCCCCAACTCAGACCTTGGAGACCGTGAGAGCATCTTTGATGATGAAGCCTCGTTTTCTCAGCTCTTCCCTCTGGGTACCCGTCTGACCCGGAAGAAGAACCCTCGTGTCTATGGGAAACGCCATAAAAAGCCAAAGCCCCCTCCACCTCCAGAGCTCTTCTTTGAGGTTGAGGGAAGTGCCCCTCTATCCCCCACCCACCTAGCCACAGATCTCAGTGACTCAGGCTCACTCTGTTTGTCCCACGAGGACCCATGGGGTGAAGAGGCCACAGGGCTTCCCCAGTCCTTCCTCCTAGATGATTTCTTCAGCAGCAAGGTGCCAGGCATTGACCCCTGGGCACCCAGTCCCAACCTGTGGGCCCTGGAGACCAACCCCAGGGCTGAGAGGCCCATTTCCCCCTGCACCCAGGACCACCTGGCTGAAAACATCCCAGAGCTGCACATGGTCCCAGCGGCCTGGAGGGGTCTGGATCTTCGGGCCCCCACTGAGGAACTTCCCTCTTCTCTCAGAGATGAGAGCCCTGAGCCCCCTGACCTGGAACGGGAGGGCTATGCTGAAGGTCTCCCTGGAGGTGCTATGGATCTCCAGGCCCTGGAAATGCAGGATCTGTGCTTCCTGGGTGCCTGTGAGGAGGATGCCCCTATAGCTCTCCCGAGCCTGAGCTTCCTGGACCTGAAGACCACAGCCAGTAGCCTGGGGCCTCAGGAACCAAAGGAGGCAGCAGGAGCCAGGAGGAGCCCCCAAGCCCGGCGGGGATCCCACAAGTGCCGGGTGTGCTTCAGACGCTTTGGTGGCCTTGGGGAGCTAGACGTGCATCTGCTGGTCCACAGCCCTTCCCCACCACCCACCTGCTACCTGTGTGTGCAGCGGCACTTTGGTTCACGTGAGAGGCTGCAGGAGCACCTGCGGCAGAAACACCTGCAGGGTCGCCAGGGGCCCTGGGCCTGCGGCATGTGCCTGCAGGAGGTGGCAGACATCTGGATGTACAATGAGCACCTGAGAGAGCACGCAGTGCGCTTTGCCCGAAGAGGACTGGCGCGCAGGTCCCTGAGGGACTCATCCCATGGTTGGGAGGGAGACTGTGCAGTGACAGACTTCCTGAGCAGTCTCCTGGGGGCAGCACCCAGACCCCACCCAGATCAGTCTTCCAGTGGTCAGGGAGAGGCCTCTGGACCAGAACCAGAAGCCCAGAGAGAATTCCCAGGGGAGAGAGCTGCCCCAAGTGATGCTCCTCACGAAGGCAGCCCACCCACTGTGCCCAGCCCTGACAGCCTCTCTGAGCCCCTGGATCCATCGGTAGCGATGCACCAGGACTGCAGGGACCCCTCCAGGGACTGCCACCACTGCGGGAAGCGCTTCCCCAAGCCCTTCAAGCTGCAGCGCCATCTAGCGGTGCACAGCCCACAGCGCGTGTACCTGTGCCCTCTCTGCCCGCGTGTGTACTCCGAGCTCAGCGAGCTGCGCACACACCTGGGGGAAGCACACAGGGACCACACAGAGCGGGAGCTGCCGCAGACGCCGCTCTTCACCTGTGAGCTCTGCGCTGCCGTCACACACATCAGCCGTCGCTCCTTTGCCTGCAGCACCTGTAACTATACCTTTGCCAAGAAGGAACAATTCGACCGGCACATGGCCAAGCACCGCAGGCGGGGCCATAAGCCCTGCCCGGTGCGCAGGGTACACCGGCCAAGGGGTCCTCAGCACCAGGCCCCACCGATGCCTAGCAAACGATGCAAGGTGGCTGTGTCCAGTGGGCCCCCATTGCTGTCGCAGTGCGGCGGCCCCATTGTGGTTGAGGGGACCCCTGCGGCCCTTCTCCAGTCCTGCCCAGAAGTGGTTTCTGGCACCCCTAAAGGGCAGCTGGGAACCCCAGAGAAGCCAAGAGATAGGATGGGTAACCCAGACCACAAGGCTGACTTACAGGTTGAGTTACAGGAGCTCCTACCCCCTCCTCTGTCTCCCTTCCCAGCCACCTCGATGGACAGCAAAGGGTATCAGCAACTGAATGAAGTTCCAGAAAGCTCAGAGAATGAGACCTCCACAGGAGGCCCCCAGCCTGTTCTCCAACAGGCTCCCTCTCTGGAGGAGCCCCTGCCCCAGCCAGGGACCATAGGCCTGAGAGGACAGGAGAGGGGATCTGCTGGTCTGCCCTCGAGGAAACGCAGGACTCCCAGTGATCCTGGCAAAGGTGTCCCCTCCCTGCTCCGGAAGGAGAAGCAAGTGTTCACCTGTCGTGTGGCGCCTGAGGGGGAGACAGGGGCATCCTCCCACAAGAGCAATGCCACCAAGCCTGGGGGCTTCCAGAGTTTGTCAAAGGACAAGTGGACCTGGCCCATCTCCAGCAAAGCCCCCAAGTTCCCAGCACAGCCCAGAAAGAGCACAGGGAATCCTGTACCCACAGAGCCAGCTCCCAGTGCTGAGGACCAGGTGAAGCCCACTACCCTCAAGGTCAAGCCAGGTTCCAGCTCCCAGGGTGGGGGAGGCCCACAACATGGCACCCAGAGAGCTGGTGGCAGCCAGCCCCAGCTGGCCAGTGGGCCCTTGCAAAGTGAAACAGCCACCACCCCTGCCAAACCTGATGGCCCAAGCCAGAACCCGAAGCCAGACAAGCTGCTTCCTCAAGCACCAGCCAAGAGCTACCCCAGGGGGCCAAGGGAAGCTGGGGACCAGGGGAACCTGGGCTCCAGAGAAGACAGAGAGGCCAATGGGAAGAGAAAGGGCCGGGCACAAGGGCCTACAAAAAGTGAGGCTGGAGGAAACATGGGAAGAGCCTCCTCAGCCCCTGAGAAACCCACCCGAGCCCCTCGAAAGCAGGCCACTCCTAGCCGTGTGATCCCCAAGCCCAGGCCCAATAGTCATAGCAGCCGGATACCACTGCGGCCCTCAGAGCAAGGAAAAAGAGAGCCAGCCCTTGCCCATGGGGACTGCAGACCTGGAGGGCTTGGCAAGGCTTTTCCCCAGGCCAGACCCCTGCACAAACCCACCAAGAGATGCGGAGTGGTCCCTGGTGCCAGCCCCACCATCCCCCATGCTTGTCAGACTGTCGAGTCCCAGAACCACCTCCTCAGCCAACTCTTTGGGCAGAGACTGACTGGCTTCAAGATCCCTTTAAAGAAGGACACTTCTGAGTAATCCATAAATGACAGCTCCTTTCTAAGAGCAGAGCTGGGGAAAGGAAGCAGCAGATGAGGGGAAGGGGGTCCTATGAGGGCCTTACCCATATTGGTGGGCTCCAGTCCTCTGAGACAAGACTCTGGGTGGCCTTATCTGCTTTAATTCACTGATTGTGCAAATGCTAATATTTTTATGTTAGAGCTGAGACTGTGATGTTTGGGACAGGGCCTGATGCCTTTCTAACTAGAAAGTGAGTGTGAAGGTAAGCCCACTGCAGCCCCTTTGAGACCATGCAGCTATTTTCTTGATACTAAGAACTTGAAGAGAGAGCATCTCACTCTCACCTGAGGCCCATGTACCCTGTTGTCTAACCTCTCTTCCTAAGGTTTGCACAGCACCCCTCCCTCCCATGTCTTCTAGCTGAGAAGTGAGTTGAGGCAGATGGTGGTGGGGTCCCTCTGAGCCCTGTTGCTGCTGATGCTTGGAAGTGACCTTAGAAATATGTGGGATCAGGGCCCGTTTGTGGGCTGATTATCCTCAAGTGCACAATAGGCCTCTGACCACAGGGTCACTGCGGCTGGTGTCCAGTGCACCTTGGCCCAGGGAGCCGGTTCCCATCAGGAACGTGGAGAATGCTGCTCATCTGCCAGCTCCCCGGGTTCTCCCTATCAACTGTAGCCCCTGCTCATGCCTGTGTGGCTGCCCTTTCTAGAGCCTTCTCCTACATGCAGTTCTGGGCTGCAAGTATCAGCAATTTGAAGCTTCTGGTGCTATTTTCATACTATAATGTGAATACAGTTTCCCCAGATTTTTTTTTTTATAGGGTGGATACTGGATGGGGATAGAGGATCAGTGTGGGGTCAGGTGTAGTACAGCCCCTCCTGGGAGGCATTCCAGCATTGAGGTGACCCCAGAGTCCTCTGCACCTCATTTTTTACAGAACTCCATCTTCAAGTGGGCTGGCAGGCAGGTGAGATGTCTTTCTGTCCTTAGGTGTCTCCAGGTGTCATGGGCTTGTCTCCTGGTTTCCAATTTCATGCTAGGTACAATGTGTATGCCAAAAGCTGTTATTTAGATGTTGGAAAAGAGACCAAATGTGCCAGGATCGCCTCTCTAGAAGGTGCTATGTGCCACTAAGGTTGTCTTTTTAGAGCTGTAAATAGAAACGTGGCTACCCAAGGTTTCCGGGGAGTTCATCGTGTCAAATACATTCCCACTGTTTTGCAAAAAGCCTTACTTGTGGCATCTGTCCTCCCACCAGCCCACCCCCTGTCCTCCCTGAGTTCCTCACCCACTCTCACTGTTCTTTCTTCTGGGACAAGTACAGCCAACTTGCTACCTACACTCCACTGCACCAAGACATCCTCTTCAAGGAAGGCCCCTGCCTGGCCGCCAGGTGGCAGCATCCTCCAGCTGGCTTGGCCACCTAGCAGCTCCCACATGGTCTTAGAGCCCCACATACAAACATGAGATACATAGGGCACACACACACACACACACACACACACACACACACACACACACACACACACACCTGCCTGTCCTGGAGCCTGTCGTTGAGTGGCCACAGAGGGGTACAACTGACACTGAGGGACCCACCCTTGGGTCCTGCCAACTTCTGGGAGGATCCTTTGAGCTGAGAGCTGTGGGAGGGGGGTAGGACTCAAGAAGAATATCCCTAGCTTCCCAGGACCTAAAAGGGACCTGGCTTGCAGAGTTGAGAGCAGCACAGCTCCCAGCCCCTGTGTCATCGACAGGGCTGCCTCTGCCCTATGGAGCAGCTGGAAGCCAGTGTGTGTTCATGCTGGTTGGAGGGTCCCTGCTAGCTTCCCCCAGGTAGGCAGATGGCAAGTATTTAAAGAGAACCACAAGTGGCTACATCTGATACAGGATCTCAGAATTAGACTCCGTGACTGGACACCAGCCTGGAGATGAGCAGGAGGAGATGGGACAGGGGAGGTGTGTGCCCAGGGACAAGCAGTGGCACAGGGAATAATTGGACACATGAGAATGACAGGAGCAGTGATCCTGGGAGTAACCGCCCCTACTTGGCCCATTGGGGGGGAGCAGGAAGTGGCTGGGTGACCAGCCTGGGCTCAGGGGACCTGGTCTCCAGAAATGTGGACTCTACACTCACACAGCAGGAAGAAGGGGCTGGACAGGATCCACCAGCTACTTCCCAGGAGACAAGGGCAAATCCTTGTCCTTTATGTGGCTTTGGGTGTCCTTTGAAGTGGCCCCTATGAGGACATAGGCTTTAGAGGGAAGTCTTATCCCCCTTTCCAACACTGCTACCTCACTGACCACCAGCTGCCTGTGGGCTGCACTCAAGGTTACTGTCCCCAGAGCATCCCTTGCAGAGAAAGGGGGCAAGACAGGGGCCTTCTAGTGTTGGACTGGGCCCCAACACAGGGACCTCAATGTACATGTGCCCAGAGACCTGAGGATGAGTTCTAGAGTCCAGTGAGGAGAGTGGATGCCCAAGGGACAGGAGACCCGAGGCTCTTCACTTCCCCCCTCTGGACCTCCATTTCCCCACCTACTGAATGTCTGAATGTGCCCTAGTAGTCAGAGATGTCAGTTTTCTGGGGACCCTGCTGAGACTTTTCTGGCTCTCTGACACCCTTCAGATATCTAAAGGCTGGGTAGACCGGGTCCCCAGTAACATACAGGAGCTTCCTGAGCTGAGCCTCATTCCTAAAGCCAGAGCTAGCCTGTGCCCCACCTCCCAGCAGTGAGTTGCCCTGCCAGTTCCTCCCCATCCGTACACATAACCCCCTCCCCTGTGGCCTGTCAACCCTTACTTAATTTATTTTGACATCTTTGCTGCCATTTGACCTCCTCCCAGAGTCACATGGTGCTTGAAACTCATTATCCCCATTGAGACAGGAAGTTAATTAAAGCCTTCATGGAGGCTGCCTTGATGGGTGTCAGAATGGGGAGGTGGAGGGTAGCCAGGCCTATGCCGGGCAGGGTAGGGACACTGATCTATTCCACAGCAGAGAGCGAGAATCTCCCTGTGGGCCCATCTTTGCTGTGGGGACTCCTGAGTGACTTTAGTCTTCCCAGGCTTGGTTTCTGGGTTAGGCAAGTAGGGGTTCCGAGTCTCCTCATCAGAACATCACAAGAGAACAATGTGCTGATATGCATGGGTGCATGGCCCAAGTCTACCCTGAAGACTCATTATAAGGCAATATCTGTAAAATGATGGAATCCTGAGTGGTAGATGCCACACAGGCTGACATGAAGGGCCACTCAGGAAAGGGCAAGGGGTCAGGTAGTGGATGGGAGCAACAGCTGTGAAAAAGACTTTGTGGTCCTGGGACACTGAGCCCTTATACAAGTTCACAGCAGAAGCCTTGGGCAGATTGGCTTTGGGGTGTTCCCCTGACCTGGGCTGCTCACAGGGACTAGTTGAGCTATGACCAGGTAAGGATATGGAGTGGTAGTGACATGGGGTGGGTCATAGCTGGCCTTCAGAGGACCCCTTTAAATTTGCTCCAGTGCCAGGCATGAGGAATCCCCACTTTTGTCCCTCCTAGTCTTTATTTAATTTATTTATTATTAGGTAGAAACAGAAATTGAGAGAGGAGAGATAGAGAGGGAAAGAGAGAGATACTACTCATGAAGCTTTCTCCCTGCAGGTGGGATCCAGGGGCTTGAACCTGGGTCCTTGCATACTGTAGTGTGTGGTAAAAACAAATAAATAAATAAATTTATCCCCACCCCCAGTCTTCGCACCTCCTCTCCCCTCTGCTGAGAATGTCTCTTTCCAAACACTCTCTTTATTCATCAAGGGTGTCTAGAACATTGTATGTCTCCCCTTCATTCATAGACCCACAGCAGGGTAGGGCCTGACATGTGGAAGGTGCCACAGTACCCCCCTCCCCCAACTTGTAGGTTGAGGGCAGTACTAAGCATGCTCCAGGAAAGCACCAGGATTCCAACCCTAAGGCACAGGGGCACAAAGGCTGGAGGATTCCTGAGGGTTGTATCCCCAGTCCTACAGATGAGGATATTTTTAGGGACTGACACAGGCTCATGCCCTCCAAACAGGCAGGGTCAGGATAGGCAGAGGTGACCTGGTGGATTCAGCCTAGACATCCTTAGAAACACCCCCTCTCCCAGTGGGTCAGGGACTCCTTAAAAGCCCCAGCTGGATGTTACCTGACTTTCCCATGCAGAGGTGTTGCTCAAATCCCAGGCTCCCCCAGGATTCCTTTCCACTTATTATTTATTGCTTGTTCCTTGTTGTTTCTTGTTATTTCTTGTTCCTCTTTCCTCAATTTATTATCCTTATCAAGAGACCTACCCTGAAGGTATATCAGTGAGTTATGAGGTCCTCTGTCGCCTGCCGCTTCCTTTCAGGGACAGCCTTCTTCATCTGTAGGATGGGGCAATAATACCCTCATACACTGGGCATATAAAGTGTAGCATTTGAAAGTGCCCTGAAATTCTTGGTTTTTGAACAAGGAACTCCACATTTTCATTTACCTCGTGCCCACAAAATGATGTAGCTGTCCTGGGGAAGAGACCCTAAGTGTCTGTACATAGGGGGTGGGTCACTCCTCTTGACCACACATCTCTCATCTGTAGATGTGTAGAGAAGTGACAGAGTGTGGGCCATCTTCTCCTCTCCCTCTCCTCCCAAACCTACATCCAAGGTGGATACCACTGGTTGACCATGACCCTTTCTCCAGCTGACACTCAGAATACTTAACACAGGTATCCAGACTTTCAGCAGAACAAACCTGAATGGAGTCCTAAACCCAGCAGAGGGGCTATCCCAAGCCATCTTCTTATGCAGGTGACAAGCACTGAGGGATAGGGGTGGCAGATTGAGTGAACCAACTAGATATGGATGGCCACTCTTCCCCAGAAAGGGGAAGCAGCACCAGTTGCCACCCCCCCCCCATTGTACCTGCTGGCCCCACACAAGATGCTGGAAGACTGTGAATGTGGGACCCTGGACTAGCCTCATGACCTCCCAGCCCCAGGGTTCCCGTCTTTCCAGTGACAAGTGGGTGATCCCTGGTAGACAGACCTCAGTCTCCTGTCCTGCAACCACTCTCCTGCCTAACCCATTGCCACCATCGCCCCTTAAAGCAGCAGTGGAGCAGAGCAGAGCAGGGGAGTGAAACAACTAGACTTTGGAGGCAATCCTTCTCATCTTCCTTGGGTCAAAGGTAACGGAGTCAGAATGTGGAGTAGGGGTCTTGAGGACAGACCTCAAGGCACCAGCCAGTCTCTACACTGGTCTGTGGGATGATTGCTGACCTTCCGGATACCTTCAGGAAAAGGCCTTGTGCTTAGTTAGCCCTGGAGCCTGGTAATTCCCTCTTTATTGTGAATTTGGGAAGAGTGAGGCAAGCACTTAGTGCCTGCCAAGAATATTTAAATGAAATGAAGTAATTCCACGGGGTGAGGGGGTGCTGCCCATGCTGTGACCATCAATCTCACTGGAAGGCTGAGGCTGGCTCTGGGATCCCAAGGAATATATCCCAAAGGACAGGAGGTCCTAGGCTATGAATTGTCATAGCCTCCCCTCAATTCTGGGGTTCGCTTGGCTAAGGAAGGACCTCCTTCTTTGAACCTCCAGCAGGGGCTTCCTGGAGAGGCGCGGTGGCTGAGAAGGGGCCTGGGACTGCAGCCAGGGAGCTGCTGCAGGGGAGGACACAGTGTCCTACCAGATTTCCAGCCAGATCTGAATCCCTACCCCACAGTAGGCAAAATCCTGCACTATTTGAGGGGTCATGGCCACTGGAGGCACGGGCCCTAAAATACTTTCAGGACAGTCTTAGACAGACGTCCGCACACAGCCAGTGTCTAAAACGAGCCCAAGGCAAAAGCAGGGAGTCTGTGCTTCTTCCAAATCTGGCGGGCTCCGTCCAAAATCCGCTAGCAGAACCGGATCTCAGCGCCTCTGGAGCCGAGCTGCGGCGCAGGGGCGGGGCCATGGAAAGCCTGCGTATCAGGGGGTGGGGCCAAGGCTCAGGGAGCGGGACCTTGGAACCGAGGAACCGAACCTGGTCGGGTCAGGTTTGGGGGCGGAGCTGATGCTAAGGGGGCGGGCCCAGGGAGGCCTGGAACCCGGACTGACCTAGGCAGCGGGGACGAGAAGAGGGATTAGATGACCAAACAGAGTCAGACTGGGGACGAAGCTGCGGGGTCAGAAGAGGTGCAGAGGCCTAAGTGAGCTCCGGATCCGGGCTGGCTCTAGGCGGTCGGGGCGATTGGAGAGGAGCCAATGCTAGGGGGCGGAGCCAGAGATGGGGCGGAGCTGGGCCCGGGCGGCCAGGAACTAAGAGCTGACTGGGGGCGGGGCTATGGCGGCCGGGGGCGGAGCCAGGGCGGGAGGAACCCAGGCCATTGAGGGGCGGGGTCCACGCTGCGGGTGGGGCGTGGCCTAATGGGGGCGTGGCCTCGCGTCACTGCTCCTCCCGCCCGGCCCCGCAGCTCGCGCCCTGGCGGTGGCCGCCGGAGCGCCGCGCGCTGCCCGCGGGGTCTGAGGAAAGGAAGCGGCGGCCGCGGGGTCCGCCCGCGAGCTGAGGAGCCGACAGCCCGCCGCCTCCGCGGTCCGCGCGCGCGCAGCGCAGGGCCCTGGCCTTCGGCCTTGGCGGCGCGGAGGCTCCGGGCCGGACGCGGCGGGCTGGGGGCGCGGACTGCGGCGGCCGTGGAGCCCGGGGGCCGAGGGCATGAGCCGCCCTGCGGCCCCGCCGTGTCCCTGCCGCCCGCCGCCCTCCAGGGGCTAGAGGCGGCCTCCGGGAAGGCGCGTGGCGCCGGAGACATGTCCAGGAGGAAACAGAGCAACCCCCGGCAAATCAAGCGTGAGTCCGACTTTGCCCGCCCCTTGCCCCCCGCGCCCACACTGCGTCCCCTCGGCCGGCGCCCGCGACCTTCCCCCCGCGCCCGGTGCCAAGCGCCGTGATCTGATCTTCGTCGGCCGCCCGCGCCCCCGCGTCTCGGCTCCGGTGCTGCGGGGTCCTGCCCTGCAAGCTGATGGGGGGGGGGCGTCCGGTGGGGAGGGGTCCGCCTGGAGCGCCCGGGTGTCTGGGGGCGCGCCCACCTCGCGGCCGCCCCTCCCCCGCGCCCCTGAGATGGTGCGGCGATAAGGCGGCCCTGATCTGGGCTCTGATAAAGTTTAAAATATTCCATTCTGCAAGTCCTATCCTGATAAGATCGCTCTGTCGGGACGGGCAGAAATTGTGATCTTATCTGGCGTGGTTGACTCTCCCAGGCTTCGTATCTAGAAGGGGGGGGAGAGAGACCTGAGAGGGAGAGGGGGCACCTCCACCCCGCCCGGACGTCTGGAAATGCCCCACCGAGTGGCGGGGACCGCCTGGCGCCCACCACTGCTCTGCTCTGTCGGCTGCACAGCAGCGTGGCTGAAGCGGGTGCTGTGGTGTCGCTTCCGCCGTCACGCACTTGGCTCCAACCACTCAGACCCTCACGAGCTGTGGCCAGGACCTCCCAGTGGAGCCTTCTTCGCTAAGGGACACCCTCCTAGAGGTCTACCTGACTCCCAGGCGGCAGATGGTGTCCTCAAATGCCTTCGGACACCCCTCAGCCAGCATCCGATGGGCTGCTGAGTCAGGGAGGGAGGGAGGGGTCTTAACCCTGGACCACAATAGCCTGTGCTTGCATCCAGGTTTGTCGCCTATACGACTTTCAGGGCAATGGGGGGGGGGGGGCACAGGCTGCTGCTGTGCACCCAGCATGGCCGATGGCCCCAAGATAAGAGCGCCCTGCATTTGCACACTCAGGGCCATACTGCACTGGGAGCACGGCAGCGGATTGCACAGGAAGCTCCGCTCTCCGCCCCAGCCAATAATAACTTGGCCTGGGTGGCCAGCTATGGGCTCTCAGGGGCGCACCGCCCAGGCCAAATGGGCAGGTCTTTGGGGTTGCTGGAGAGGGGGCGGCTTGGATCAACCAGCCAACTGCTCAGCGCCAAGCACCCGGCATTGCTTCTTCTGTCCACAGTCCAGGACCACTAAGACCCCATGTGCACGTGCCCGCGCTCGGGCCAGTGAGTGTCCGCTCCCGGTGTCCCCAAAGGGGGAAACACGGCACGAATCCGGGTTCCGTAACCCGACTCCCTCAGTGTGCGAGCGGGACCTGTTTTCCGAAAGTCGCCTTCTATCAAGTCAACTTAAGTATTAAAACCACCCACAGGTCCCGATCTGCGCTGTTCTCTGGTTTCTTTTTCCCTTCCTCCCCCTGTGTGCCTGTGTCGGGTCTGTTCTCGTGTGCGTATGTGCAAGTGTTTCAGGGTGATGAGAAATGTAGATAGAGGGAGGGCAGGGAGATCGCAGGTTGAGAACCGATCGCCGGCGTCGATAAGCCCTGGAGCCGGGCGAGCGCTGGGCCCAGCCGGCTCCCCCCAGAGGTGCTGCACGCGTCGGGGCCCGTAGGCCCGGGTGGGCGAGGCCCTGCTGCCCACCCTCGGCTGACCCGGGACGGGGCTTGGGGACAGGGCCGGGCCTGGGAGGCGGGGCGGCCACTCTCCGCCCGCAGCCCGGGGCGCCTCCTCCTCCTCGCGGCAGATCTTGGCGCGTTAAGATCCGAGCGCTGATTGTCACCGAGCGGCGGCGCCCGCCCTGCGCCCGCGGCTGTGCGTGCGGCCCTCGCAGCTGCGAGCGGGGCGGGTGCGGGGGCCTCACCTGCATGCAGCCCGCGGGGGGGGGGGGGCGGGAGAGGGAAGGGGGCCGAGCGCGGGGGGCTGCCTCCCCCCTCCCCCGGGCCGGGGCGCAGCTGCCCGCGCCTCTGTGAGCCTTTTGTTCCGCGCAGAGATAGATGTGCCGCGCTGATAAGGCGCGCAACCGATGGCGGCGGCGATAGGCGCTTCCATTTATTAACTTCAAACGTGGGCGCGGGGAGGGCGGGAGCTCGGCCCCAGCCGGCCAGATGGCTCCGCCGATAGGCCGGGCCGCGCTGGCTGCAGCTCGGGCCAGAGCTCGGACCCGGACCCCGCGCGCCCCCGGCCCTTGGTGCAGCCCCGCCTGGGTCGATGTGAGCTCGGATAAGCAGGGCTGGCCGGATGGCGATCGTCCGGAGCGATAAGACGCCTTATCTGTGGCCACCAGGCCCGGCCAGTTCGAGGCAACAACAGACCGGGGGTGTCGCAGGCCCGGCTAGCGGGGGCCTTGGCCGGCGGGCGGGCGGGGCAGCGTCCCGCCGGGCCGTCTGGGCAAGTTTTCATCCCAAACACACTTGATTGCCAAGAAGCAGGTCCTCCCCTGCGGGTGGTACAGTCCATCAAAATGAAAGAAAACTGACTTTGGGGGTTGTGAGGTGGGGGGTAAGGGGGTGGGGAGAGGACACCCGCCCCTATTCCAATTAGATGGTGTGAGATAATGTCACCTCCAGCAGACTGGGTGCTTCCCCCCCCCCCCCAATCACCATGGGGTTGGTGACCTTCCAGCAAATGAGCTGTCTCCTGCCAAGAGTTTTCTCAGAAAAAAAAAAAAAAAAGAAATAAAGGTGGTTAGTGTTAGGGGAAGGTGGTGGGGGGAGGAATCTCAGTGCTGATGCTTTTTTAGAGGGGCCTCAAATCAGCACACACACACACACACACAAAAAAGTCTTAGTAAGTTTTTACTGAGTACTTGTATGCCAGTCCAGGGTCATAGGGTCACAAGGGTGCCTCAGAGGTGAGAGGAGAGGTGAGGTAATAGTAGCTGGTGAGCATTCAGGGACACTTGGAGAATCCTGTAGCAGTCTGGAAGAGGCAGGCCACAGGGGTCTCCCAGAACAACAGGCTGGCTTCAGTTTACAACTCTGTAAAATGGGGTAATGTCTTGGGGGGTGTCACATGATGGCAAGGAAGGGACAGCCTGTGTGTGGCTGGAGAAGGTGAGGAGGTGGGCTGGGCCTCTGTTATCCACTTTGGAAGGTGGGGACAGGACTAAGCCTCCAGGTTAAAGTGGGTCTATGGGAAAGCGAGAGAACCTCCTGGGGAGTGAAGCCCTACCCCCCCCCCCCCCGCCCCCTTGGTACTTCTCTAGCTCAGATGAGAATGTTTTTTCACACGTTCTCAGAGTTTGATTAAACAAATTATTGGTGGTCACAGGATGACTAATTCTCTCTAAACTTCAAAATCCCCAAAGCTCCCCAGCAGCCCAACCCCTACTATAGGCTGGCACTGCCAACTGCCAACAGCTGGTGCATAAGCCAGCCTGAGTTGGGCACAGAAGGGGGAGGGCAACGTGGTCTTTTCAGTGTTCTGTGAATGTGTTCTGTCTCCCCAGTAGGTGAGCCATCCTGAGTCCCTCCAGACCTCTGTGTGGCAAAGAAGCCAGGAAAAGGGGTCCAGATAACAGGATGCCCGTGATGCAGAGCCAATATGGCCATGTGATTTTGTCTTCTGCAGCCTCAGTTTCTCTCCTCCCCACTCCAGAAAAACAGGCGTGAATGACAGTAGGGGGTAAAGGACTTTGAGACTGGGACTTTTGGAGACTTGCCCATGTCCCTCAGCCCCTGAACTTAGACTTGAATGCTGCTGGCAGCCAATCTCTGATATATTATGGAACCAGGGCCTCACACATGCACAACTTAAGCACGCTAGACCACTTTTTTTTTTTTTTTTTTTACTCAGAAAGAAAGGGAGAGAGAGAGGGAGAGACAGACAAAGACAGTGTGGGCGGGACATATCACCAAAGCCTCCTCCATTGCCATAGCACCTCTATGTGGTTGGGAACTCAAACCTGGCTCACACGTGGCAGTGCACACACCCTACCCAGTGAGCTATCTCCTTAGGCCCCTAAGAATTTACTTATTTCATAAGATAAGAGTTTCAGGAGGTAGAGAGAAACCAAAGCACCACTCTGATACAAATGGTGCTGGGGATCGAATTGGGTGAGTCAAACATGCAAGTCTTTCCCTTACCGGTTGAGCTATTCACCAAGATGCAAATTTTGGGGTCCTGACTTCCAAGCCTCTGGGAGATGGCCCAATGGCTCACTTGATAGTGGTAACATATTAATAATAACTGACATTAGTATTAGAACATAAGATTTGTGTGCCTGAGGTCATAGAAGCTTCAGATTCAATTTCTGGCACTGTCATTTGCCAGAACTGAGCAGTGCTTTGTACACTTTCTGAAAAGTAAATCTTTTTTTCCCCTCTTTTGTTGCCCTTGTTGTTGTAGCCTTGTTGTGGTTATTATTGTTGTTGTTGATGTCATTCATTGTTGGATAGGACAGAGAGAAACGGAGAGAGGAGGGGAAGACAGAGAGGGGGAGAAAAAGATAGACACCTGAAGACCTGCTTCACCGCCTGTGAAGCGACTCCCCTGCAGGTGGGGGACCGGGGGGGCTCAAACTGGGATCCTTACGCCGGTCCTTATACTTTGCGCCATGTGCACTTAACCCACTGCGCTACTGCCTGACCCCCCAGTAAATCTTTTTTCTTAAATAAAGGTTAAAAAAAAAAACAAACCTAGGGGCCAACAATACAGCTCACCTTGGGAGGGTCTTAACACACCTGGCTTTGCCATTTGCACAACTCAAGTGTGGACCCCTAGTATCCCACATAGGAGCACCATGACACTGAGGGAAGCTTCAGTCCCTTGGTGTCCTTTTAAAAATAAAATAAAATAAGTAAATAAATAAATAGACTAACATTCATGGAACTCTCTGTGCTAGGCCACATAGTAACTATAAGCAGGTGTTACTCTCATCACCAGTTCACACCTAAGGAAACTGAGGTACAGAGAAAGCAGCAGAGCCAGGCCCAGCATGCTGGCATTGCTCCTTGGTCTCTTACCTCATTTGCCCCAGACTTCTGTGAGCCTCAGTCTCCACACCTGTGCAATGGGACTGGGGAGCTTGGCACTGTGGGGTCGGTCGCCCCTGCCTCTCTGCCAGTGCCTCCTTACTGAGACGTCAGTGTGCAACAAGGAGGGCCCAGGATTAACCAGCCCCATCTGGGGGCCTATACCTGGCTCAGACTGCCGGCCCCTCCCTGAGGTCAGTGGGAGCCCAGCGTGGCCCCAGCGCCAGGGATTTAAATGGGTCAGTTGGGGAAGAAAGGCAAAGGGAACGTGATGCCATTAATTGTGCACTTATCTCCTGTTTCTATGCCAACCAGACGTTCCTGGGGCTTGACGGGCCCGTGAATAATACTCCTGGCCTATCTGCCATCGACAGGCCCCTCCTGGAGGCAGCTGCTGCCTCCCCGATCCATATCACCCGCACTGTGGACCCGACTGGGCCACACTAAGGTGCCTGGCTGGACTCCTGTCCACCAGGCCACCAGACCCCCCCACGCCATCCCAGAGCTGCCCTCTAGCCCCATTTCATAGAAGGGGAAGCTGAGGCCATAGCCACACACTCTCCCTGTCTGAAGATCCCCACTTAAGCAGAAATGGCCTAGGCCTTGAGGGTCAAAGTAGAGCAGCCTCTCTGAGGCTGTGGACCTCAGGGGCTTCCGCTGTGGCAGAGGGAGGCAAATAACTATCACCACCCCCATATGAGAACTTAGCTACCTTCAAACTGCAGTGTGTGTGGACTGTGAGTGAGCAAGAACTGACACCTACAATAACAGATGCCATCAGGACCTACATGCCTTCCAGAACTGGAATGGTTTTTCTCCAACTCCCTACAGCCTCTCAGTGCCCCATCATCACCAGCCCCAGGACCTTAGCACAACTGCTCAGGTCAACCCTTCTCTGCACCAGACAGTGCTCCCACAGTCTGCACCACCACTCACTCCCAGAGAACAAGACAAAGTCTGTCTGTTCTCACATACTGAGTCTTCTAAACCTCTGTCAGAGTCATGACCTAGCAGGCACATGGTGTAAAGTGGACATGGACGTAGATCCCCACTCTGCCACTCATGGCCCTGCATGAGCCTTAGCTCCCCATCTGCAAAACCAGGCCCCTGGGGACAACCAGCTGCCACAGACACCACCCTGTGCCCTGGTGTCCCACTGATAAGTCTGCAGCTCATCTGAGATAGAAAAATCCCTTTCCCATAGTGATAACACAGATAGTGATAACCTAGTCCCACCCCAGCTCTTCGTTTGTTTGGGGGTGAAGATACCACAGCATCACTCAGGAACATGCAATACTGAGGATTAAACTTGGGACCTCTTGTTTTCAAGTCCAACACTCCACTCCTCCCAGGATACCCACTCCTATAGGTCTTAGCTGAGAAATGACCTACAGCTCGTAGACCTAATATTAGCAGGCCCTCCTGGCTGGCTTCTCCCACCCATTTGTGGGAGCTGTGGATTGCCAAGCAGGTAGGTACCCAGGCCATGTAGTCTCTACTCTGCCACCTTAGCATAATGCTTTTGGCCTCTGGTCTGGAACCTCCTAGGGCTAGGGAGCTGGTGAAAATGTTCCTCTGTCTTCTTCTTGCTCCCACTTCCCCTCATATATGAGCTTCACTTGGATTTGGGTCAAGTCAGGCCAGACAGGAGGGTCCATCCCTATGAGGAGGACCCCAGGTGCCTATTCCCTGTCTCATTTCACAGAGAAGGAACTGGAGGCCTAGAGAGAGCATCGAGTCATCTTAGCCCCAGGAGAATGGGTCTGTCCACATGGCAGCCGGGCCTGGGGCTCCCAGCACGGGCCCAGCAGCATCACTAACACCCTTCTGCTTCAGTTTTCCCATCAGTCCAGTGGCCCAGTGACTGTCCCAGTTCCTAAATGAGGCCATAAGCCTCCTCCTACCCTGGGCAAGGAGAACATGATGAAAGTCTGGCTCTGAGAGGGGTCTGGGTATCACCCTGCACCCCAACCCTGGCCTTAAAGACTCACATCACCAGTGAACTAGCTCAGAAAAAACCCCTGTAAAGCTTCAGACTTTGCAGCTGTGGCCTCCAATCCTGCTTTGGAAACTGGAGTGCAAGAAGAGTACTTTAAAGAGGTGGGTAGAGGTTCTGAGATGCCAGATGCAAACTGTCTCCGGGCCTGGAGTTCTGTCCCTGGTGGACACTGTAGCCCTGGCAGCTGCTGGTTTCATCACTAAAAAAATTTCCAGAAGTCACCATGGGCTGTCACCCTTTGAGGTGGTGTTAGGGTTTGAAGAAAGAGGGGCTCCTGGTTAGGGGTGCTCTGTAGGCCCTTCTTCCATCTCAGCATCTTCCCTGGAGTGATGTCATCTCATTATGAGCAGCATTACTGATCGATAGGTCCATCTTACAAGAGGACTGAGGTTCCTTAAGACTGCTCCATAAAGATGGGCAGGGATTCCTCTGAGCAGTACCTTCTCAGACGCAGGCATCAACCCTGCCCCACCCCAGCTTGTCCTCTTGCAGGGCCCCTTCTGCCCACTCCTGGTCTCCCCCCTCCCACCAAAGGCTGTGTTTGGGAGCAGGGAATGGCCCTGCTGGGGTAGGAATGTAGTGCTGACCTTGGGCCAGAGCTGGTTAGACTGATAAGCAGGTCCCTCCCCCTGCCTACTGTCCTTCCCCTCTACTTCCCCTGGGCTTGCTGGACTCTCAGCAGCTTGGTTTCCCCACCACTATGACAGGTCTTGGAAGGCTAGTATGCAGATTTAGAACCCAAGTGGCTAGAGCTCAGCTGAACTGGGGCCCCTGGTTCCCCATTCCCAGGGCTATAGTGTGGACAGAGACCCAGTCAACTGACCCACTGAGAGTTCTCTGCTGAGTACCTTGCAGGCACCCCTCTCCTGCAATTCTCCAATGCCCACCCACCCCAAGGTTGGGATTCTTGACCCAATTGCACACTGAACATCAGAGAGGTTGACTGACTACCACAGGGTCACACAGAAGGTGGGCAGTAAAGAAGCAGGAGTGAGGGGGTAATCTACATAGGCCCTAACTCAGTCTCCAATGGCCAAGACTGGGAGTACCTCCAGAAGTGTCCCTGAGCTCCCCTCTCCCACATTTGCCCCCAAGAACAAAGCATAGGCTTGGGTACCAGGTCCAAAGCTACTAGCATCTGTGGCTGTGCAGAAATTATCTTATGTTCTAACGGTACCTCACATAAATGGAGCCTCAGTTTCCCCTCTAAAATGGAACAGTGAACCTAGTAGGGCACCTCTGAGGTAGACACAGGAGGTAGGGCCTGGGCTAGAGCTTGGTGTCACCTGTGGTACTAAACAGAACTGAAATGAGAACAGAGGCCACCTCTCCCCTCCCCCAACTCCTTTGGGCTTGTTTCAGGCCCTCCTGGTGGCTGATCCCTAACCCATCAACTTTCTCCATCTGCCCTGGGTTCTGACCCCTGTCACAGTCTCTTGCCTCAGTCTCCCTTTTTCTTCTCAAACCTCATCCTGCAAGTCAGATCAGGGATCAGGAGGGAAGGGCACAAAGGCCAGGCTAGTTCAGCTTTCTCCTTCAGCTGGATGGGACCCTTCTTGTGTGACAGGGTCTCACAAGTCAAGATGGCTAGGCTGCAGCCACAGAAGGGTTAGGGACCTGGACCACACCTCAGCTACTCTAAGGTTCCTAGAGATAGGAGAAAGCTCACTCAGAGATGAGGGTGGCCCAGGCCCTGGGGGGCTTCCCGCATCTGACCCCAGCTCACCAGAGCCCCAGGCTTATCCCAAGATCAGCCCCCAGGCTGGCAGCCACAGCAGTGAGCAGCCAGCCGCCCAAACATGAGACATGCTCTCCCCCCAGCAGGAGAGGACTTAGAGACCACCCCCCCCTCTGGTGTGCACAGAGGGGAAACTGAGGCGTAAGGTTTGGAGGTCAAGTCAGATGCTGACCTGGGGAAGGTGGTGGTGCATGGCTACAGGGGTACTTTTCAGGATTCCTAACCTCCTGCCAGGCCTGGCAACTACTGTGTTCAAGTTCAGGAAACTGAGGTCTCTGCACCATCCTCCACTGGCTACATAACTTTGGGCCAGTCTCTTCCCCTCTCTGGGCCAAGGTGTCTTGTGCCAGCCTCCCACTGCAGGAGCCAAACCAGAGCTGCAGGCTGAAGATAGCCAGGTTATCCCTGAAGCCCATAGAACAAGCTGGGAAATCCTTAGAGAGGACCCCATACACACTCCGCATCTCACCTGCTTCACACCCCAGCTGCAGCATTCAAGCTTTAGGGGGTTGGAATGAGTGAGTTTGTGGGTGCCTTCCTCTGAATGCATGGGTGTGCTGTTTAAGGGCCCTGGGTATGCCATTTAAGGAGGTCCTTCAACATTCAAAGGGTGCACCGAGCATCCCCAAGTTGGCAGGGGCTATAAAATATGAGCTGAGCCTCAGAGGGCTGTGGGGGGGAGGCTCAGGTGCAGAGACCCCAGAATAGCTCTCTCTGCTCTTGTGTTGGTGATACTTCCTGCTCTAAGGTTTAAGGTCTAGAAAAGCCTCTAGGGATGTAGGTCACAGGGGACCTGCAAGGTGCCCACCAACACTCTCCACTGCCTAGCCCCACTGAGACTATGGGGTTGCCTCCTGCCTTAGTTTCCCCTTCTGTGCCTTATATTCACATCCAGCTTTACCCAAAACAGACCTCTTCCCAGAGACCAGAAGACACTCTCCACAACACTCTGCTGTCCTCTGTGCTAGGCCCTTAGAGGGGCCCCAGCCAGCTGAGCCACCCTTCTCCCTCCCTGTTTTGCTGG
Organism: Erinaceus europaeus; assembly: GCF_950295315.1. NCBI lineage: Eukaryota > Metazoa > Chordata > Mammalia > Eulipotyphla > Erinaceidae > Erinaceus > Erinaceus europaeus. The sequence continues at coordinate 118,816,312 of NC_080163.1, read as the reverse complement.
CCGGAGCCCTGTCCTCCCTGAACTGTCTCCGGGTTCGGGCCTCTGGCGGGCGCAGGTTTCAGCTCCTGTGATAACTCAGAAAGTTGAACCGGCCCCATTACCGCGCCAAGATGGTTGGCGAGATACAGCCTTGATAATGGGGGAGATAGGGCGTCTCCAGGCCAATAGC